>NW_027263260.1:0-49958 GCF_902827115.2 Pseudochaenichthys georgianus
TCCTCCTCCTCCTGTTGGATCATAAAAGAGAAAACAGTTATCTATCTATACACTGGACTACACATGAGTAACTATACATGAGAAGGTCCGACCGCTTTGAGCTTGATGTCATTTTAACCGTCTCGCAGAGCAGATGCAGATGGATGCATCTGATGCGAATAAATGTCAAAGGTTACGGCTTAAAATGTAACAAAACCTTCCGTTAAGGCCTTTTGAGAAGCCGCAGTGCTCCGTAAGTGTTTAAAGTACTTTGAAAAGGGCTAAAGAGATAATTTGTTCACAGGGGGCCTCTAAAGAGGGCCCAGATCGGGAATCTGAAATATGGGCACCCTAGCCCACCCAGAACTTTTTTTCAATCAAATGCCATCATGCATTACTGCCATTGGCATCTGACTGCCCTAGCTCCGCCCCCTGATGTCCTAGAGACGCAAGGAGGGTACCATTGGATGCGTAATAATTAGAGGTGGGGAATAGCCATTGAGCCCGAACCGATCAGACGTTGTTATCAAAAGATATGAATTAGTAGCATGCCATCATGCATTACTGCCATTGGCATCTGACTGCCCTAGCTCCGCCCCCTGAAGTCCTAGAGACTCAAGGAGGGTACCATTGGATGCGGAATAATGAGAGAGGGGGAATAGCCATTGAGCCCGAACCGATCAGACGTTGTTATCAAAAGATATGAATTAGTAGCACTTTTGGACAAATTAGCTTTTCATTGGAATAATATTGATATACAATCAAGCATTTGAGTGACGCAATTGATATTGACATCAAATGTTCCCCGCTATATGTAGTACACTGGTGAAGAATTTCAGGCATCCAGCTGCTACCGTTCGCTCCTATAAAATAATAATAAGTCTGTCAGTGCTACACACGTGCAGTGGGGTTTACCCAATAGCGATAGCATTAGAGGGCTGCGCCTATACTCATAGAAGCTGGTTTACAATACGTAACCCTAGTTCACTGTTGTTTGGAATCTGTATTAGCACACAATTAGAGAGTTTTACTATTGGGTGACTATTGGCATCGAGTCCAAAAAAGACCCCTGCTCCTGTGCTGCAGTTTGTGGCCCCGATTGGACAAAAACACAAAATACTGTATAAAACAAGAGAAGCAACCTCACTTTTACTTAACTGGAAGTTCTGAGTTGTTTGTTTTTCCACAAGGCAGGAGATGGGTGCACCGTTCCCGGAGGCGCTGCAATACCGGGTCGATGCGTGGAGTGAAGCCCCTCTTTCAGCTCCCAGTGCTAAAAATCAATTTAATATATAGTCCCCGTATAGGGGACGTATCAGATATTAAACTGATAAGAACAGATTTTTTTTTTTATTTATTATAACAAATCTTCAATTTACTTCATTCATATACACAGTTTACAAACAAGTAAACAATTGACATTAAATACAACACATATAACACTTTTACTTTCCATACATGCAAATACAGTTAGGTGATCTGGTCTTCACCCCACCAGCCCTAAACCTCCCTTCCATCTTTCCAAAGCGGCGTGTTGTCCCCATTTCAGCACGATGCATAGGGGTCGTCACTGTCCATCTGGTCGGCCCATAACACGGGAAGCATACTTGAAAAGGTGGAGGGACACCCCGCGCCTCCTTGTGTGTCATCCCCCAAGGGAGGCGGTTGCAGCAGTGGTTCAGCAGTTAGCTCCCGGACCAGTGGCAACCCTGATGGGAGCACAGTCCCTACAACCCCTGGGTCCTCCTCCTTGGTCCCTCCACCCAAACCATGGCCTTCGTCCACTTTGACCCTCCCCTGGTCACTGTCCTTCACTGGTCCCTCCCTCTTCTGCAGCCCATCTCCTTCACCCACCGCCGCCACCACCTCTTTGTTCTGCACCTTCCTCCTCGTTCCCTCAGTCTTTGACCTTTTGATGTCTCCGATCTGCGAGCAGTCCAGCGCGGGTAGAATAGGTACCCTCGATCTGCTCCAAGGCTGAAGGAGGCAGGCGGGTGCTTGAGGCCGCCAAAACTCTCTGGATCAGATTTAAGAAGCACCTGGAACTGCCTTCGACCTGTCCAGATCCCCATGGTGTCCTTGACATGCCTTGCTGCAGTTAGCACTTCCCCATACAGCCTCAAAAAATCAGCCAGCGCTTTGTCAGTCACAAAGGGATTAAACGTGTGGACCGTGATTGTCCTGAAATTTGGTCTGTCCAAATTTAAAACCTTGTAGCAGGCTAGCGGCTTTAGCATAGCAGCAGCAACACAGTCCTTAGCAACTTTCGTGTATACTTGCTCATCCTTTAGGGTGACGTCAAAAGCCTTCTCCTGCTGGTTCCATTGTAGGCAGTAGATGGCATCGACCTTCAGATTTAGCTGCTCCATGATGACTTTCCTGCAGAACCATGTCCTCGACAAGACATCTTCCGCCACATCAACTGCCTGAAAACGCAGTGTGAATCTCAGCCCGAATCTTGGGATCGGCTGACCATCATCGGCCCTCCCGGCCATCGCTCCTTTCTCCTCGCGATTCCAAATGTCCTTCCTGGAAAAAATGATAAGAACAGATACTACACTTGATCTTAGCCAAAAGGCCGAGAAGCGATGACCCTTAAAGTTTGCTGCGGGAGACGGACTCGTTGCGCAGTCGCCGCAGGTCTTGGTGCGGCTCTTTTGACCTGGCATAACATAGGCACTGGGTAGCTTGGATCGCCCAGGTGCTAATGACTGCTCTTGTCTTTCACAAACTCAGAATGCTCAGCCAAATGGCCAAGCCTTCAGTAAAAGGCGAAAGACTTATACGCTTTGAAGAGAAACCAGAGTAATTGTGGAGGCCATCCTCGAGAACAGACACCACCATAGTTGTCCCAGTCCAAGCCCTCGCGGTGACCCTCACTTGGCTTTTCCACATCCCAGGCCACACCCTTTCCCCCAGCTGCGCTAGCGTGGTTCGTGGCTCTCACCTGTGGCTTCTTTGGCATTTTGTCCAAAAAAGATCCTCTGCTGATGTGCTGCAGTTTCCACTGATAAGAACAGATACTACACTTGATCTTAGCCAAAAGGCCGAGAAGCGATGACCCTTAAAGTTTGCTGCGGGAGACGGACTCATTGCGCAGTCGCTGCAGGTCTTGGTGCGGCTCTTTTGACCTGGTAGTGATGGCAGTTTGACACTGAAGCTTCGAACGGAGCTTCAACCCTGGACTTCCTATTCCATAGAAGCAGTGCTTCGAAGCTTGCTTCAAATCACGTGACATGTGACGTCCGAAGCAGCAACTGCTTCAAGTCACGTGACATGTGACGTCCGAACCAGCAACTGCTTCATTTCCTGAATGAATCAACTCACTGGTTCGCCGTCCAATCAGGTGATTCAATGCACTGCCTCGTCTCGATTCTGACTGGTTGAAACTGTTTGAATTTGAGCGTCACTTAGTAAGTGACACTTTATAACCGCTCAAAAAAATGCACAATTTGGCAATCTGTGGGATTGTCGTCGTAGTTTGCCTTGTTGCTGTGGAGTTGTTAGTATTGCGTTTGGATCATTATGGAGCCAGCCAGGAAGAGAGGTCGTTCTGAGATGTGGGATCACTTCAATCTGATTGCACATGATAAGGTAGGTCAACTACAGTATTATAGCTATGGTTTATCTCAAATCTATATTAAGTAGCATTAAAGTACAATTATGTATATGATCAATGTAGCCATTAGGCTATGGCTTTATAGACTGAAATTGCATTTTTATTTACAAATGCCTTTCTCTACAGGTCCAGTGCTTGGTGTGTTCAACTGAACTGAAGTATCATGGGAATACTTCCTCCATGATTAGGCACTTCACTGCCAAACATGGAGCTGCTGTGAACCAGGGGAACATACATGGTATGTATTATATTATTATTAACTAGTAACACTAACACAATATGCTATGACTGTATTCCATAACTCAGAAGTCTGCTTCTTTTGAGTGCAATTTCACATAAATCCTTATTTGCTTTTTTGGGTTTTGTTTTTATTCTTTGTCTTTATTTCTTTGTCTTAGTGGACCGGAAGCAAGAGCTGGATGGAGCTCTTGTGAATATGGTGGTGAAAGACTCGCAGCCTTTTTCCATCGTGGATGACTGTGGCTTCAAGGAGCTTGTGGCCTTGCTTGATCCTAGATACACTCTTCCATCCAGACGGGTTCTAAAGGAGATGGTGGTCAAGCGCTATGAGGAGGAGAAGACGAAGGCCAAGGCTATCATGCAGAGGGTAGAGGCTGTGAGCCTGACTGCTGATATGTGGACCTCCATTAATATGGACGCATATCTAGCCGTGACCTGCCATTATGTGGATGACTCTGCAAAGCTGGCCACAGTGCTTCTGGGAGTGCTGCCTTTCCCTGAAGCTCATACAGCGGTTAACATCACTGCTGCAATGAGGTCTCTCATGGAGGAATGGGGCACTGAAGGCAAAGTGACCTCAATTGTGACGGATGCAGGAGCAAATATGGTTGCCTCTGTCAGAAGTTTAAATGTAAGACGTGCACTTTGCTTTGCTCATTCACTTAATTTAGTGGTGAAGAAATCTCTGGATGCAACTCCTGGCCTACAAGACCTACGCACAAGGGCTAGAAAAGTAGTCACGTTCTTTAAAACCAGCACAACAGCAAAAGAGAAGCTCAGAGAAGTGCAGGAGCAGATGAATCGCCCTGTGCTGAAGCTCATTCAGGAAGTGGACACCCGCTGGAACAGCACCTACCTAATGCTACAACGCCTTTTCAAAGAGAGGCAGTCAGTGGGGGCAGCTCTTGCGATGCTGAAAACAGATGTGAGACCTCTGTCCTCTGAAGACTATGAAACAGCAGATGCATGCCTGCAATTGCTCTCCCCCTTTTTCCAGGCAACAGTGGAACTCTCCGAGGAGAAGAGAGTCTCAGGATCCAAGATCATCCCAATGACGAAAATGTTAATGCTATACTTGTACGACACAATTGGAAAAACAAGCCACGACATAGCAAAACTACTGGGACAGAACATGGTGTCAAATATGCAAAACAAGTTTGACACCACCGAGAGCCAAACTGCATTGACCCTGTCAACACTGCTGGATCCTAGATTCAAAACGATTGGATTCTACAATCAAGTCCAGGCAGCGGCATCTGTTAAACGACTGGCAGCGTTTTGCACACAACTGAGGAAGAACGCACAACCTGACACACCTACAGAAGAACAGCCCTCCACATCAGCTCAACCGGCACCAGCAAGTGTTGACAATCCATCATCCACAGGTAATGTTATAAATAGTTCATTGATAAAATGCAGGACAAAATAAGTATAAGTAAAAAAATATATACACATTGAAACCTTTCAGTACTGGTGATTACAGTCATGTTTGTCTTTCAGGTCTTAACCTTTGGGAAACTCTGGACAGAGATGCTTCTGAAGCGAGGACAGCAAGGAATGCCACAGCAGATGCTACAGTGGAGGTGCAGCGGTACATGACTGATCCACCGCTGGAAAGATCGAAAGACCCACTGGCATACTGGGTGGACCATCAAAATGTGTATTTTTATGCATGCCAGCATCATCGGTTCCATCTGAGAGAGTGTTTTCAAAATGTGGGGAAATTGTGAGCAAGAAAAGAAATCGGCTCAATCCAAAAACTGTTGAAAAAATAATGTTCCTGAATAAAAATCTTTGAGTGTTCCCCATCCCACATGAACACCCCCTGCCAAAGTTACACAAGCACACCATAATCTATGCCATATTTTCCCAGAACCCTCTCCTCAATAACACAATACACGCATTCATCCATCTTTATTTGTAAATGATATTCATGATACATACAGTTTATTTATATATTTATATACATATTTATTTATAGTTCTATATATATACATATTTATTTATAGTTCTATATATATATACACGTATATATTTATAGTTCTATATATATATATATATACATATTTATATTTATTTATACCTATTTCCGACACAATTGTCCAAGTGGTTCGACTGCTTCAAATCACGTGACATGTGACGGTCGAGGCAGCAACTGCTTCATTTCCTGAATGAATCACTTGACTGGTTCACGGTCCATTCACGCAATGCAATGCACTGCCTCGTCTCGATTCTGACAGGTGACAGGTTGACACAGTTTCAAATTTGAGCGCTTCAACACTTTATAACCGCTCTAAACAATGCGCAATGTGTGGGTTGTTGTTGCTGTTGAGTTGTTGTTGGCATTGCATTTGAATTGGATCATTATAGAGCAAGCCAGGAAGAAAGATAGGTCGTTATGGCTCGTGAAACACTTCGAAATGTGGAGAAGCTGTGAACAGAAAGAAAATGAGTAATATAAAAATACTTCAATGGTCTAAGGAATAGATAGCCCAGTGGGTAGAGCCGGCGGCCAGGGTGCGGCGATGTCCTCCGCGCAGCTGGTTCAAAGCCCGGAATAGTTAAACTTTTAATCATTGCTTTTCAACTTTAATACTTTAATGACTGATAAAAGGCCCTCTCAGCCCAAAAAAAGGTCCAGCACTCTCTAGTCTCTTCTCAATAACCCAATACACACAATTGTCAATCTTTAATTGCAAATAGAACATGATATTCAGTCTTAGTGTGTGTGTGCATCGAATATTTTTCAGGCAAAGATACGTTAAACCCACTGCAACCTTGCACTTCGCCAGGAGAGGTCGCTGTAACTGAAGCTTCGAGAAATGAACCTATTTCCGACACAATTGTCCAAGTGGTTCGAAGCTTCATTCAAAGCTTCATTTTGCCATCACTATGACCTGGCGTAACATAGGCGCTGGGTAGCTTGGATCGCATAGGTACTAATGACTGCTCTTGTCTTTCACAAACTCAGCCAAATGGCCAAGCCTACCAAAAATAGGTTGAACTCGTAGGTGTTCCTCTCCACGGAAGTCTTTAGTAAAAGGCGAAAGACTTATACGCTTTGAAGAGAAACCAGAGTTATTGTGGAGGCCGTCCTCGAGAACAGACACCACCATAGTTGTCCCAGTCCAAGCCCTCGCGGTGGCCCATTTGGCTATAGAAGCGTGGTTGCTTGAAAAACAGTCTTTGTTGGCTGAACTTTTCGCCTCAACTGCCCTATGGTGGCTTTATAATTCAGCATTGGTGGTTCAGTGGTAGAATTCTCACCTGCCACGTGGGAGACCCGGGTCTGATTCCCGGCCAATGCAATAGACAGTTCTTTGTTGTCTGAAAATAAAGTATAATACCTACACCACTTGGACTCTGCTACAGCAAACATTACTGCCATTGGCGTCTGACTGCCCTAGCTATGCCCCCTGAAGTCCTAGAGATTCAACGAGGGTATCACTGGATGCGGAATAATTAGAGGTGGGGAAAAGCCATTGAGCCCGAACCGATTAGACGTTGTTATCAAAAGATATGAATTAGTAGCACTTTTGGACAAATTAGCTTTTCATTGGAATAATATTGATATAAAATCAAGCATTTGAGTGACGCAACTGATATTCACAGCAAATGTTCCCCGCTATATGTAGTACACTGGTGTAGAATTTCAGGGTTCATGCTTAGGGTACTTCAATTCAGCATGCACTTGGTAGCTCTGTCATGATTGTTATAATGATGACCGTACGAAAGTTCAGTTGCCATGGTTCAGGTAAGCGCTTATCTGAAAGTGTTTACAAGGGCCTCTTGGTGGCATCCTCGTTCATGAGTTGATTGATGCTTGCCTCCTTTGGTGAATAAAGGCCGGCTGTTATTGAAAATTCTCCCCGTCGGGGAATCGAACCCCGGTCTTCTGCGTGACAAGCAGAGATACTGTCCACTATACTAACGAGGAACGCTCTAGCAGCAATCCTAGTATGTCAACCATAGGTGGCGTTCTTCGAGGGGTTACAGGTCATATCCAGGATAGCATTTGGGTCCAGTATACAGTTGCTGTCACGAAAGTCAATGACACTGCAGCCGTGACTGGATCCAGTGTAAAATCTCTCAGAGTCTCAGAAATCAACAAGGGGTCCGTCGTTTTGAAGGTTTTCAATTAAATATCAATGTTGCATCTAGGTGCAAATGTGTACTTAGCTTTTCAGCAGTTTCTGTAGTGTAGTGGGCATCACGTTCGCCTAACATGCGAAAGGTCCCCGGCTAAAAACCGGGCAGAAACACTCTTCTTTGATCCCAATCAACTTCAAAGAACTCAACCAAGAAAAGTTATCGGGAATCTAGATAGAGTAAAAAGCACTTTCAGAAATATGGCAGTAGAATGTTGAGTCTTTTCAAGACAATTGTTGGATGAGCAAGAGAATTGTTTGTTGAGCATGGCTTGTGAATTGTACGGCTTTGGCTCTCTGTGTATTCAAATCGAAGAGGCTTGTCGTCCTTTGAACAACTGAAGGTTGTTAATAGCAGTTGTGCTTAGGGTACTTCAATTCTGCAACCCATGACTTTATTTTCATTCCTGCTCAAAATGTGTCTGGTCACAATGGAAAATATAAAGGGATTTCTTGCCTTGCTTGATTTTGTCCGTCAAAAGTGTAATCGTTGAGCACATTGCCGTGGTCATTGATTGTAGTTCTCCTTCAATGATTTGAAGCATGCACTTGGTAGCTTTTTCATGATTGTTATAATGATGACCGTACGGAAGTTCAGTTGCCATGGTTCAGGTAAGCGCTTATCTGAAATTGTTTCCAAGGGCCTCTTGGTGGCATCCTCCTTAATGAGTTGATTGATGCTTGCCTCCTTTGGTGAATAAAGGCCGGCTGTTATTGAAAATTCTCCCCGTCGGGGAATCGAACCCCGGTCTTCTGCGTGACAAGCAGAGATACTGTCCACTATACTAACGAGGAATGCTCTAACAGCAATCCTAGCACGTCAATCCTAGCACGTCAAGCCTAGGTGGCGCTCTTTGAGGGGTTACAGGTCATATCCAGGATAGCATTTGGGTCCAGTATACAGTTGCTGTCTCGAAAGTCCATGAAGCTGCAGCTGTGACTGGATCCAGTGTAAAATCTCTCCGAGTCTCAGAGATCAACATGTGGTCCGTCGTTTTGAAGGTTTACAATTAAATATCAATGTTGCATCTACGTGCAAACGTGTACTTAGCTCTTCAGCAGTTTCTGTAGTGTAGTGGTCATCACATTCGCCTCACACGCGAAAGGTCCCTGGCTCAAAACCGGGCAGAAACACTCTCTTTTGATCCTGATCAACTTCAAAGAACTCAACCAAGAAAAGTAAAGAGTAAAAAGCACTTTCAGAAATATGGCAGTTGAATGTTGAGTCTTTTCAAGACAATTGTTGGATGAGCAGGACAATTGTTTGTTGAGCATGGCTTTTGAATTATACGGCTTTGGCTCTCGGTGTATTACAATCGAAGAGGCATGTTGTCCTGTGAACAACTGAATGTTGTTAATAGCAGTTATGCTTAGGGTACTTCAATTCAGCATGCACTTGGTAGCTCTGTCATGATTATTATAATGATGACCGTACGAAAGTTCAGTTGCCATGGTTCAGGTAAGCGCTTATTTGAAATTGTTTCCAAGGGCCTCTTGGTGGCATCCTCGTTCATGAGTTGATTGATGCTTGCCTCCTTTGGTGAATAAAGGCCGGCTGTTATTGAAAATTCTCCCCGTCGGGGAATCGAACCCCGGTCTTCTGCGTGACAAGCAGAGATACTGTCCACTATACTAACGAGGAACGCTCTAGCAGCAATCCTAGCATGTCAACCCTAGGTGGCGCTCTTCGAGGGGTTACAGGTCATATCCAGGATAGCATTTGGGTCCAGTATACAGTTGCTGTCACGAAAGTCAATGACACTGCAGCCGTGACTGGATCCAGTGTAAAATCTCTCAGAGTCTCAGAAATCAACAAGGGGTCCGTCGTTTTGAAGGTTTTCAATTAAATATCAATGTTGCATCTACGTGCAAATGTGTACTTAGCTTTTCAGCAGTTTCTGTAGTGTAGTGGTCATCACGTTCGCCTAACACGCGAAAGGTCCCCGGCTCAAAACCGGGCAGAAACACTCTTCTTTGATCCCGATCAACTTCAAAGAACTCAACCAAGAAAAGTTATCGGGAATCTAGATAGAGTAAAAAGCACTTTCAGAAATATGGCAGTAGAATGTTGAGTCTTTTCAAGACAATTGTTGGATGAGCAAGACAATTGTTTGTTGAGCATGGCTTGTGAATTGTACGGCTTTGGCTCTCTGTGTATTCAAATCGAAGAGGCTTGTCGTCCTTTGAACAACTGAAGGTTGTTAATAGCAGTTGTGCTTAGGGTACTTCAATTCTGCAACCAATGACTTTATTTTCGTTCCTGCTCAAAATGTGTCTGGTCACAATGGAAAATATAAAGGGATTTCTTGCCTTGCTTGATTTTGTCTGTCAAAAGTGTAATCGTTGAGCACATTGCCGTGGTCATTGATTGTAGTTCTCCTTCAATGATTTGAAGCATGCACTTGGTAGCTTTTTCATGATTGTTATAATGATGACCGTACGAAAGTTCAGTTGCCATGGTTCAGGTAAGCGCTTATCTGAAATTGTTTCCAAGGGCCTCTTGGTGGCATCCTCCTTAATGAGTTGATTGATACTTGCCTCCTTTGGTGAATAAAGGCCGGATGTTATTGAAAATTCTCCCCGTCGGGGAATCGAACCCCGGTCTTCTGCGTGACAAGCAGAGATACTGTCCACTATACTAACGAGGAATGCTCTAACAGAATTCCTAGCACGTCAATCCTGGCACGTCAAGCCTAGGTGGCGCCCTTTGTGGGGTTACAGGTCATATCCAGGATAGCATTTGGGTCCAGTATACAGTTGCTGTCTCGAAAGTCCATGAAGCTGCAGCTGTGACTGGATCCAGTGTAAAATCTCTCCGAGTCTCAGAGATCAACATGTGGTCCGTCGTTTTGAAGGTTTACAATTAAATATCAATGTTGCATCTACGTGCAAACGTGTACTTAGCTCTTCAGCAGTTTCTGTAGTGTAGTGGTCATCACATTCGCCTCACACGCGAAAGTTATCTATCTATACACTGGACTACACATGAGTAACTATACATGAGAAGGTCCGACCGCTTTGAGCTTGATGTCAGTTTAACCGTCTCGCAGAGCAGATGCAGATGGATGCCTCTGGTGCGACTAAATGTCAAAGGTTACGGCTTAAAATGTAACAAAACCTTCCGTTAAGGCCTTTTGAGAAGCCGCATTGCTCCGTGAGTGTTTAAAGTACTTTGAAAAGGGCTAAAGAGATAATGTGTTCACAGGGGGCCTCTAAATAGGGCCCAGGTCAGGAATCTGAAATATGGGCACCCTAGCCCACGCAGAACTGTTTTTCAATCAAATGCCATCATGCATTACTGCCATTGGCGTCTGACTGCCCTAGCTCCGCCCCCTGGAGGCCTAGAGACTCAAGGAGGGTACCATTGGATGCGGAATAATTAGAGGTGGGGAATAGCCATTGAGCCCGAACCGATCAGACGTTGTTATCAAAAGATATGAATTAGTAGCACTTTTGGACAAATTAGCTTTTCATTGGAATAATATTGATATAAAATCAAGCATTTGAGTGACGCAATTGATATTCACAGCAAATGTTCCCCGCTATATGTAGTACACTGGTGTAGAATTTCAGGGATCCAGCTGCTACCGTTCGCTCCTATAAAATATTTTTAATTAAAAAAACGTGAAATCCTAAAAGAGATATAAATAGATAATTTTTTCACAGGGCCCAAAAAGGGCCTAAATAGGGCCCAGATCAGGGATCTGAAGTATGGGAACCCTAGAACACCCAGAACTTTTTTTCAATAAAATGGCAAACTTTCTCACAAAATCCTGGGTTACTCGTAGAGTCAGACAGGGTTTTGCTGGAGAAGAATGAGCAAATTGAAAAAAATTCAAAAAATGTGCTTGGCGCTCCGAGCCTTTGATAGTGTGTTGTTGCACTTGTGTGGAACCTGCTTGCAAAATGTGGGGACCCTGCAACCGTGTACACAGTACTAAGAGCCATTTCATTGTATTCCCCTCCCCCACCACCAGGCTTGCAGATTCTAAGCAGTGCAGTTGCAGTGATATCAGCGTTGCTCATTGGTCTGGATGGTGGCGAGTTCGAACCCATGCTATGGCATCATGTAACATCTTTTATATTTAGTCAAGAGATAATTATATGTGGAAAGTTGTCTTCTCAGACTCTCCATATTTGAAGTTGATTATTGTATAGTTAGTGTTATAGTACTTTAGGGTAGTTAGTATAATAGGTTTATTCATTTTGTAACTATTAAATGTAAAACACAAGTTTTTCACATGCTGGCAGTACTTCAATTCGCTTCGTCTTGGTCTGTAGATGTGATTTGATGTGTCGTTTATACATTTTGATGGCGGAAAATATATGAAAATGTCCCGTTGATATACATACTGAGAAATATATCCGTATATAGTAGACTTTTTTCCCTGCACTCTCTAAGTGGCCCTGTGGTGTACTGAGATTAGCGTTAGCCTTTGCCCTTGGTGACCCGGGTATGATACCCGCCTGAGCCATTTAATGGAAATGTGAAAATTATTTAAAATTAGTTGAATTGAGAGAGGGATACTTTTAAGTTAATTCTTATAGGTTTAGTTATTATGGAATTATTAAATATAAAACAATTGTGTTGAATTAAGAGAGGGATAATGGGTTACATTGTAATGTATGTCACGGTGAACAGTGAATGTGTGAAATGCTAATATTATGCTAACCTAGTTGCTAAGCTAACGGGAGATATTTCAATGTATAAGCAGTGATATAAGCGTTGCTACTTGATGCGTGAGTCCTTGGTTCTAAACTCTTCTCAGACTCTCCATATTTGAAGTTGATTATATTATAGTTAGCAGTAGTTATTATTATAGGTTTATTCATTTAGGCATTATTAAATATAAAACACATTTGTTTGATTATATTAAATGACTTATACATAATATGTAATATTAAACTCCACTGTGTATCAGAGCTAGACACCTAAAACATACAACAGGACTTAGCAGAACTAATAAAGAAATGTCCAGAATACTACTTGGAAGAATGTACAACATTTATTTATACAAAAAACAGCACAGTGTGTACATTGGAGAACATTGAATTATATTCTCCTCCGGGCAGGACGACTGCGCCGGACTCTGGAGTCCTTCCGTGGCCATTTTCTTGGGCTGATCTTCAGCGGGGACAACACCACCCTGCACTTCCTCTGTTGGCACACAAAACATAAAGCAATTTTTAATGAACTTGTCATGTTGGGATTCATACATAGTCATATTGTGTTATTTTAACAGTTTTTAATCTCAAAGAAAATCAACATCTTTAATGTTATATTTTACTATATTTTTTTTAATTGTGACTTTTTGACTACCTTTCCAGCCCGGCTCCTGGTCATCCTTGGACTTCTCCTCCTGGTCCCACTCTCATCTCCTCCTCCTCCTCCTCCTCCTCCTCCTCCTCCTGTTGGATCATAAAAGAGAAAACAGTTATCTATCTATACACTGGACTACACATGAGTAACTATACATGAGAAGGTCCGACCGCTTTGAGCTTGATGTCATTTTAACCGTCTCGCAGAGCAGATGCAGATGGATGCCTCTGGTGTCAAAGGTTACGGCTTAAAATGTAACAAAACCTTCCGTTAAGGCCTTTTGAGAAGCCGCATTGCTCCGTGAGTGTTTAAAGTACTTTGAAAAGGGCTAAAGAGATAATGTGTTCACAGGGGGCCTCTAAATAGGGCCCAGGTCAGGAATCTGAAATATGGGCACCCTAGCCCACGCAGAACTGTTTTTCAATCAAATGCCATCATGCATTACTGCCATTGGCGTCTGACTGCCCTAGCTCCGCCCCCTGGAGGCCTAGAGACTCAAGGAGGGTACCATTGGATGCGGAATAATTAGAGGTGGGGAATAGCCATTGAGCCCGAACCGATCAGACGTTGTTATCAAAAGATATGAATTAGTAGCACTTTTGGACAAATTAGCTTTTCATTGGAATAATATTGATATAAAATCAAGCATTTGAGTGACGAAATTGATATTCACAGCAAATGTTCCCCGCTATATGTAGTACACTGGTGAAGAATTTCAGGCATCCAGCTGCTACCGTTCGCTCCTATAAAATAATAATAAGTCTGTCAGTGCTGCACACGTGCAGTGGGGTTTACCCAATAGGGATAGCATTAGAGGGCTGCGCCTATACTCATAGAAGCTGGGTTACAATACGTAACCCTAGTTCACTGTTGTTTGGAATATGTACTAGCACACAATTAGAGAGTGTTACTATTGGGTGACTATTGGCATCGAGTCCAAAAAAGACCCCTGCTGCTGTGCTGCAGTTTGTGGCCCCGATTGGACAAAAACACAAAATACTGTATAAAACAAGAGAAGCAACCTCACTTTTACTTAACTGGAAGTTCTGAGTACTTCTTCCACCTCTCCTTGATAGGAATCGGGATTTATGTTGGAAAAATCATTACAAATTGGCAATGAGGAACGCTTCACGAATTTGCGTGTCATCCTTGCGCTACCGGAGAGACGTTGTTCTCCCTCATGTTCCACAATTCTGACCAATGGCTGTCCAGGGTTCCCTTCATGTTCCACAATTCTGACCAATGGCTGGCCAATGGGAGGCCGGATAATGTTCCATAAGAAGAATCAAACTTTTGGCGTCCAATCAGTGAGGCGGATTTATTTCTAAAATCTCTCCTCCCTCCGCCATTGTTTCGACCGGTCATTCTACTGAGTAACTTCAACCAAGCGACACTGTGAGTAACATGTGCATTAATTATGAGCAAATACGCGTGTAAACACTGTTACGAAGACACTTCTATGTCCGACATTAGTCATACTGAGTTAGCCGTGGTGTTTGTACGGTACTGCTGATGAACTGCTGTGTGTGCTCACCTTTAGCTATTGGCTAGCTAGCGGGACGCTACGGAGCTCAGCTATCCGTGCTCTGAGGCATTTATGGCGGACAGGTTGAGGAGGATGTCCCGCTCCTGTGTGTGTGTGTAACGGAGCTCAGATGAGAGGGCTCTGATTATAGTTTTAATCCTCTGTCAAACTGCATGTTTTCTGCTAACGCTGTGTGTGTGTGTGTGTGTGTGTGTGGCCCAGCTATCCGTGCTCTGAGGCATTTATGGCGGACAGGTTGAGGAGGATGTCCCGCTCCTGTGTGTGTGTAACGGAGCTCAGGTGAGAGGGCTCTGATTATAGTTTTAATCCTCTGTCAAACTGCATGTTTTCTGCTGACGCTGTGTGTGTGTGTGGCCCAGCTATCCGTGCTCTGAGGCATTTATGGCGGACAGGTTGAGGAGGATGTCCCGCTCCTGTGTGTGTGTAACGGAGCTCAGATGAGAGGGCTCTGATTATAGTTTTAATCCTCTGTCAAACTGCATGTTTTCTGCTATTTTTGACGAGAGATAAAATGATTTTCGGCCACAGGAGTTTGACAGAGAATAACTGAAAAAGTACACGGTAAAATAACTTCATAGCAGCCTACTTGTGGTAGAAGTCCAACTAGTACTGACTCCAACAGTAAAGTACTTCATTGTATTTGTGGTAGTGGTCTAACTGAGTCCAACTCTGTGTAGATGGAACATCCAGTATTTCGGAGGGCCCCTAACGGGACCCTCCTCTTAAAGGCCACGGCCGAAGCCAGCGCCCTCGCACCCCGGCGAGCAGCCGGCCAAGCCCCGTACAGGGCAAAGAAGCCCGAGGAGGTGGACGCGGAGGCCTGGGCCCACGTCTCCTCGTCCTGAGCCGGTGGAAGGTCCAGTTCGGCCAGTACCAGGGAAAGATCTTCCACTGGCTCCTGGAGAACGACATGGGCTACGCCATCAATCTGGTCGCCTCCCACCAGAAGGAGCGAGAGAGGACAGGGTCTCAGTCCCCGCTGATGGCCAACAAGGTGGAGTCCTTCAGTCTGATTCACAATACAATTAAAAGAGTGACAACAGTTTTAACCTTATTTGTGAATTTACAGGACGCCTTCACCCGCTACTCCTCAGCCTACCCTGACTTTCTGGAGGCAGTCAGGTTCCACCGGGCGTTTGAGGAGGCGCGGGCGAAGTCCCTCCTGCCTGGTCAGGAGGGACAGGCCCTTGTTGGCTTCGGGGACTTTAGATTTGAGACCCTGGACAGCCTGTACGAGTCTGTGGACCCCAAAAAAATCCGGTATGTCGTAATATCAGCGGCACCAGCACCACCAGCAGCAGCAGCAGCACAGTCTCTGTCTCTGGCCAGAGAGCGAGGACTGCATCAAAGTGCGTGTATTATTTTAAAGCCGTCTGAGTTGGACGTACCTGGATGACTTTTCTGAAGACACGTTGGTGTTTTTCATGCTGTGCATTCTAGATGTTGTTCTGTCTCATAGGCCTCTTGGTTCAGCGTTTGCGGCCTTCGTGTCCGGGCGGCGTTCTCTGTCTGCGGTGGAAATGCAGGCAAAGATCAAGAAGCTCGTGGTCCCTCAGCCTGCATTTCCAGGCAAGTCCAGCCCGAATGAAATGCACAGTTTAACCCTATTCGTATTTCTCATGTTCACTGTATATTTTCTCCTCACTCACGTTGCAATTACAGCCTCCCTCAGATCAGCTCTGAAACCTGTGTGTCTTGTTTATACCTCTGGGCTGTGTCTTTCTGTGTGTACAAACATCTTTTGAGATTGACACAAAGTTGACTTTGATTTCTCTTTAAGCCTCAGATGTTCAGGCCCCTCTCCCGCTCCATCCGCCTCCCGCCACCCCCTCCTCCGCACCACAGAAGGGGGCTGGTGTCTCTGCCGTGCTGGGCGAGCCCACGGACGAGGAGCTGCTGGAAGCCACGCGGGAACAAGACCACGCCCTGCGACCTCCAGCAGTAGTCCAGCCTGCACCAGCTCCCTCCTCGCTACCGCCGCCCGCAGCCACGGCTGCTCCCGGACAGGAGGAGTTGCCGGGGCCAGCCTTCCCTCCTCCGCCGCGTGAGGTAAGACTGTCTGTCAAAGCAAGCGCTGCTCACCTGCTGCCCTGGAGCGATGTCCTCACATATACGTGCCCTTTATGTTGCTCTGGTTCTCTCTCCAGCTGCTGCCCGAGTCCTGGCGTGCAGCTCTCACTGTGGAGCAGCAGCAGTGGATCGGTCGGGTGCTGTTCACCAGGGACCAGTGGGGGAGGCCGAGCCTCATCACAGACTTGAATCTGTGGTGGAACCCCCCCCAATCCCGGCCGATCTACCACCAGCCTCCCGCGTCCCCCGACCCCTTCTTTGCATGTCGGCTGTTTCTCTGGATGCCACACCGGATCTGGCGTCTGCAGCTGACATGCCCCCAGCCTTCATGCACCGGGTCCATGGTGAAGGCTGGGCTGTACAGGACCATCCGGAGGGTCCTGGACATCGACGGCTGGTATCTCATGGCCACCGAGTACCTGGAGTGCCGTCGATGCAAGAAGAAGGTCGGAGGGTGGTCACAGGGCATCATCAGGCAGCTGGCCCCCACCTACAGCTGCCAGTTCCCGGCAGTACTTACGTACAAGTGAGAGGAATTGACAACATACCGTATATATATATATATATATATATATAAATGTGATGACGGAGCTGCATGTAATGCTTGTTTTGTGTTTCTGCAGGCTGTCCTGTGACCAGAGGGTGGTTACCCAGCTGAAGTCCCGCACTCTGGGCAACAGTGCCACTCAGCTGTGTAACACCCTGCGGGAGCAGCACTCGGACGCCTGGATGCGGAGAGCGATCCAGTACCTCGGCGTGTGCGAGCAGTTCCTGGCCTTGTGCAACGTGAGGGGGCAGTTTCCTCCACCGCCCATCATGCCCACTCTTCCCTCACCCATCTGGCTGCTGACAGTGTACGGATACGATATACTGACGCGGCTGGATGAGTACAAGGCCAGGATCACGTCCACCTTCGGATCCATCCTAAAGATGGATTCCACCAAGAAGGTCAGTATAGTTTGGCACAATTTCATGTTTTTCTTACAGTTGCCGTGTGTTTATGCGGTCACATTTGAAATCTCTCTCTCTCTCTCTCTCTCTCTCTCTCTCTCTCTGTCCAGGTGACGAAGAAGCTCGCCGGTACCGCTTCCGACACGGCCGCCTGGGTTACCAATGTTGGTAACGAGTACGGGCAGGTCCTCATCAGCGTCCTCACCTGCTCCGAGGGCGCCGAGGGCCTGTCCAGTATGGCGGCCGGACTGATGAGGCGGTACTGACTCGCCGGGGTACCACCCCCCCAGCTGATCTACGTAGATCGGGACTGCTGCAAAAGAGACGGCGTGTCGAAGACAGCTGCCTTGTTTCAGGTCTGGCAATACTAGTACTGATAATCATAGTAGAATTATAGCAATATTATTTATCTTACACAAAACGACTATCGACCAAAGCCACGCTAGGTGTTGGTCAAGATAATTACAACATCGTAAAAAGAGAAATGGTACTCCAATAATCAGAGAGACTTTTGTTTCCTTTTCACAGGAGTGGGGACAGCTCGTGGTGAGACTGGACATCTGGCACCTGATGCGACGTTTCGCATCAGGTGTCACCACCGAGAGCCACGAGCTGTACCCCGCCTTCATGAGGCAGCTGTCGCTTTGCATCTTCGAGGTGGACTCTGGAGATGCCCGCCGTCTCATTGAAGCCAAGCAGTCCCAGCTGGAGGGGAAGCACGGGATGGTCGGCCTGACCGACGCCGAGGTGATCCGGAGGATCACCAGGGAGGAGTGGAGGCTCCACTGCCGTCGTCGGACGCGTGGAGCGGAAGAGACGGCACTCCTTATCCAGGACCTCCTCCAAACCTTCAGCGGTACGGCAGGACGCGACACCCTGGACATCCCGTTGCTCGACCCTCTCCGCATCCAGGACATCTGGAGTACGCAGAGGCCCCACCTCAGCTGCATCCAGGACCCACCTGGCGTGCAGCTGTACACGCAGACCGGCAGGCTGACAAAGGGCGGAGTCATCCTGCCGGTCTATCGCTGCGCGAGGGGCTCCACGTCTTTGGAGTCCTTCCACCTCAACCGGTTCATCCCAGGTACAGCTTGTGATAAAGTCTATCATGAATTCACATTTCACGCAAATGTCAATTAATTTCTGATCCGATACCTGCTTCCTCAGGGACGCAGGCGAGTGCCAAGCACTTCCAGGCGTTCCTGGTCGATGGACTGGTGAGGTGGAATGAGGACCGCGCAGCGGCAGCTTCGGGCGAGGTGGAGCCTCTGCGCTCCTACAGTGGTCACCTCAAGCACGTCCTTAACCAGAAGAGCCAAAGGGTGCTTGGCTGTCAGCTGGTTAAGGACTTCACCAAGCCTGCCGAGTACACAGGTGGGTGATGTGAAACCTGTTCACTTTGTTCAGACATCATAACTGAGAGGAAAAGGAGCATTTTGCAAATCCTTTGCTTCCTGTCTTTTTGCCGCATGACAGGGGAGCTCATCGGGGTGGAGTTCCTGTACAGGCAGACAGGCAAAGTGCTTGAGGACGTCAGCTTGGACCCCGACATTCCGGACGAGGCTGCTGCCATCCAGTCGCTGGAGGAGGTGGACGAGGGTATCGAGGAAGACGTGGAGGACCCGACAGTCTTCCAGCCAGATATCCCCTCCACCAGCGCAGCAGCCCGGTCGGGCGATCCGGCTGACGCACCCAGGTCTGAGCCATTCGGCCCGGCCGCCCCTCACCAACCGGACCCTCCCGAGGCCCCTGAGGCTCCTGCTCAGCAGTCCTCCTCAGACTCTGAGGTCAGTTCACCAACACATTGCTACTACTGATAATGATAACAATAATTATATGTATTCAAGACTCCACAGCAGCACTTCTCCTCCTCCCTCCTTCTCTCCTCCTCCCTCCTTCCTTTTCTCCTCAGGAGGAGATGCAGGGTCCTGATGGCCAGCCAGGATACCAGCATGTCCTGAAGCTGGCCAAGGCCCTGCTGTAAGCCAGGAGCCTTCAGGGGTTTTCTGACAAGAGGGTGGACGACCTCATGGCCCTCTGGCAACGCCTGCCCGAGCCGGACAGGCGACGAGTCGTCTACCCTCCCAGACACCGGGAGAGGCAGCCGAAGGGGCGGTTCAAGGCAGCGAAGGGGAAGAACACCTCCTGTCCTGGAAAGGAGAGTCTCCAACGGTAAGACTGGCTTCAAATATTCGTGTTTCCTGTACTAAATATTTGCTGCCTATTAACCCTCACTGTCCTCTCCGTGACTCAGCTGTCTTCTCGGGCTGAACTCGGGCCCTGCAACATGGCCCAGCACCAGCCGCCTGGTGGAGGCCATTTGCAGCCAGCTCTGCCGTCTCCACCCCGCGGCCACGCGGTCCGGAGGGATCATGAGGACTCGGTGGTTCCTCATCCTAACGGACTACGTGGCCATTAGAGAGGCAGTGCTGGCCAGCCCGAGGCTGATGGCTCAGACTGAAATACAGCTCTTTGAGCTCAACCAGAGGACCCTGTCCCAGTGGTGAGTCTGACCTGCAGCTTGTTGGTGGTTTTGTAATCCGTACTGGGGTTTCTCTTTCCGTAAAAACATCTGCCTGGGTTTGTCTTACAGGTTCTCTCGGCGCCAGAATGACAGGGGGGTCTCTGTGCTACAGCAGGGAACTGGCGTCGTCCCTGCTGTAGCTATGGCTGTCCAGCCTCTCCCGCTGGCGAAAGGGCTGTCCTTCGTACAGGTGGGACAAGGACAGCCCTTCAATTACAACATCCCGGAGGTGCCGGGACCTCCTCCTCCTCATCTGACACTGCTCCCGGCTGGCCCTCGCATGGCTGCTGCCCCTCCTCCTCCTCCTCCTACTCGTCTACGGTTACTGCTCCCGGCTGGCCCTCACATGGCTGTTGCCCCTCCTCCTCCTCCTCCTCCTACTCCTCCTCATCTGACACTGCTCCCGGCTGCCCCTGCTGCTCAGCCTCCTCCTCTCCGTGTGCCCAGGACAACGGCATACAGGAAGAGGAAGGCGGCGGAGGCTGATGCTGCAAGGGGTGGGCCGTCGCCCTGGAGCAAACCCCGCCAGCAGAGGGGTCAGTACACCTGCAGCAAGTATGGCCTGCCCAAGAGGATTGACACTGGCCACACTCGCATTGCAGGTGTGTCTTACTGTGCAGCTGCTGGCGGGAAAACTGTGGAGGAATGGCGGGAGGAGAGGAAAAGACTAAAAAGGGACCCAGAGGGGGGGGAATGATGATCTTTTATCTTTATTTATTTTAAAATAAAACTCTGAAATGAACTTTGTGTGGAAACTTTATTTATTTCTTTATTATTTCATTACAGCACTTTACAGATACTAAACCGTACTCTTTGTAGTTTATCATCATCATTGACCAAAACCCCCTGTTTTAGAGTCATGTGTGTCAGGCAGTGCTGGCTGAGAGGGGAGCTCTTCCTCATCTCTGCCACAGCTGGGGATCGAACCGCCGACCTTCCGCTCCGCGGAGCAGGGCCCACTTTCCTCTTCTTGCTCCCCTGCTTTCACAGAGAACAATGGGCAGTATCCTGAACAATGGGCTAATGCTAATCTTCTCTGTATCGTACCAATTTTATTATATGTGCTATCGGAGTAACACAATATTGCCTTGCATCTGGGGGGTATTCCCAGGTCTCTGAGCAAGGTCAACTTTGTATTATGGTAGCAGAACACATAGAGCTCAAATGGAGCAAAACACTGGGTTTAAATGGGCCGAAAACTGCAGACAGAAGCTGCACTAGCATGGTTCGTGGCTCTCGCCTTTGGCTTCTTTGTCATTGAGTGCAAAAAAGACCCCTGCTGCTGTGCTGCACTTTGTGCCCCCGATTGGAACCTATGTCTATTTCAAGCCTTATCTGTCTTTAAGGCTTAGGGTTAAATGTGGTTGATGGGCTGCTTTGGCCGGCTCAGAGGCAGGAACCGCCACGCCGTGTCCTTTGTCATTGCAAGACTGCCCTGTCTCTGACCCGTCCAACTCATACTTACCTGGCAGGGGAGATACCATGATCACCAAGGTGGTTCACCCAGGGCGAGGCTCGGCCATTGCACCCCGGCTATGCTGACCACTGCGAATTCCCCAAATGTGGGAATCTCGACTGCATATTTTGTGGTAGTGGGGAACTGCGTTCGCGCTCTCCCCTGATTATAATGTTGAAGAAAAGGTCAAAGACAACCTGGCTACAGCTTGCATGTGTGGCGGCTACTTTGCTCCAGGAGAGACTTTCTGGTGCCAATGTCCTCCCAAGAGCGTGTCCTTCCTTTGGACTCGAAATATCTCTGTCCCTTGCAGTGAGCCTCACTCAGCGTGCCACGCTCCAGAGCCAAGCAAGTTCAATTTGTCATCTTTAGCGTCTTTGGCATTGAGTCCAAAAAAAATCCGCTGCAGTTTCTGCCCTCAATTGAAACCATCTGTTTTGGTTTCGAGATGCGTCTTTGTTTGTTTTTCCACAAGGCAGGAGATGGGTGCACCGTTCCCGGAGGCGCTGCAATACCGGGTCGATGCGTGGAGTGAACGGGGCAAGCCCCTCTTTCAGCTCCCAGTGCTAAAAATCCATTTAATATATAGTCCCCGTATAGGGGATGTATCAGATATTAAACTGATAAGAACAGATTTTTTTTTTTTTTAATTTTTTTTTTTTATAACAAATCTTCAATTTACTTCATTCATATACACAGTTTACAATCAAGTAAACAATTGACATTAAATACGACACATATAACACTTTTACTTTTCATACATGCAAATACAGTTAGGTGATCTGGTCTTCACCCCACCAGCCTTAAACCTCCCTTCCATCTTTCCAAAATGGCGTGTTGTCCCCATTTCAGCACAATGCATAGGGGTCGTCACTGTCCATCTGGTCGGCCCATAACACGGGAAGCATACTTGAAAAGGTGGAGGGACACACCGCGACTCCTTGTGTGTCATCCCCCAAGGGAGGTGGTTGCAGCAGTGGTTCGGCAGTTAGCTCCCGGACCAGTGGCAACCCTGATGGGAGCACAGCCCCTACAACCCCTGGGTCCTCCTCCTTCGTCCCTCCACCCAAACCATGGCCTTCGTCCACGTTGACCCTCCCCTGGTCACTGTCCTTCACTGGTCCCTCCCTCTTCTGCAGCCCATCTCCTTCACCCACCGCCGCCACCACCTCTTTGGCCTGCAACTTCCTCCTCGTTCCCTCAGTCTTTGACCTTTTGTTGTCTCCGATCTGCGAGCAGTCCCCATTGTCTGCTGAAGCCTCTGTTCCGAAAGCCTCCGCTATTTTACGTGCCCCTGTCTTGACACCCACCTCGGCTGCTACAGTTGAGTCTGTATTCCCCACAGGGCCTTTGTCCACGCTGTCAGCCCCCGAGCCGCCTCCTGGTCCCTGCTCCACTGTCACGGTCCCCCCCGTGCTCTCTGAAAACATAGCCTTCTGGCACTGAATAAGCCCTTCCAGAAGGTCCTCGAACTCCGTTTCCTTCCGGGTTTTGGCCCCTGCTACCTCCGCAAACGTCCTCCTGCGCTCGGGACAGCTTCGGTATAGATGGTCGATCCCACCACAGCCATGGCAGGCCTTTGGCACTGTACAGTCTTTGGCCTCATGTCCTCTTTGGCCACAAAAGCGGCAGCTGGCGCCGCTGCACCCTCCATCCACATGGCCTGATTGTCTGCATCGCCTGCAGAAAGCTGGCTGGCGCGGGTAGAATAGGTACCCTCGATCTGCTCCAAGGCTGAAGGAGGCAGGCGGGTGGTTGAGGCCGCCAAAACTCTCTGGATCAGATTTAAGAAGCACCTGGAACTGCCTTCGACCTGTCCAGATCCCCATGGTGTCCTTGACATGCCTTGCTGCAGTTAGCACTTCCCCATACAGCCTCAAAAAATCAGCCAGCGCTTTGTCAGTCACAAAGGGATTAAACATGTGGACCGTGATTGTCCTGAAATTTGGTCTGTCCAAATTTAAAACCTTGTAGCAGGCTAGCGGCTTTAGCATAGCAGCAGCAACACAGTCCTTAGATACTTTCGTGTATACTTGCTCGTCCTTTAGGGTGACGTCAAAAGCCTTCTCCTGCTGGTTCCATTGTAGGCAGTAGATGGCATCGACCTTCAGATTTAGCTGCTCCATGATGACTTTCCTGCAGAACCATGTCCTCGACATGACATCTTCCGCCGCATCAACTGCCTGAAAACGCAGTGTGAATCTCAGCCCGACTCTTGGGATCGGCTGACCATCATCGGCCCTCCCGGCCATCGCTCCTTTCTCCTCGCGATTTGAAATGTCCTTCCTGGAAAAAATGATAAGAACAGATACTACACTTGATCTTAGCCAAAAGGCCGAGAAGCGATGACCCTTAAAGTTTGCTGCGGGAGACAGACTCGTTGCGCAGTGGCCGCAGGTATTGGTACGGCTCTTTTGACCTGGCGTAACAGAGGCGCTGGGTAGCTTGGATCGCCCAGGTGCTAATGACTGCTCTTGTTTTTCACAAACTCAGAATGCTCAGCCAAATGGCCAAGCCTACCAAAAATAGGTTGAACTCGTAGGTGTTCCTCTCCACGGAAGTCTTTAGTAAAAGGCGAAAGACTTATACGCTTTGAAGAGAAACCAGAGTTATTGTGGAGGCCGTCCTCGAGAACAGACACCACCATAGTTGTCCCAGTCCAAGCCCTCACGGTGGCCCATTTTGCGATAGAAGCGTGGTTGCTTGAAAAACAGTCTTTGTTGGCTGAACTGTTCGCCTCAACTGCCCAATGGTGGCTTTATAATTCAGCATTGGTGGTTCAGTGGTAGAATTCTCACCTGCCACGTGGGAGACCCAGGTCCGATTCCTGGCCAATGCAATAGACAGTTCTTTGTTGTCTGAAAATAAAGTATAATGCCTACACCACTTGGACTCTGCTACAGCAAACACACAGGTCTTTGGAGTGTAGAAGTAAAGAGGGATATTCTCCGTGACGACTCCCATTGATTTGAGAACTCAGTGAGATGCTCGACATCAAATCACTGTAAGGGATGACCGGTGGACTGTATCCCTTCTTAAATGACTTGGAGCATATAGAATATCTGTTGAACAATCCACCTTGTTGACCGTGCTGTTGACCTCGCCAGCGTAGTGGTAGTTACGATGTCTTGTGAATGTGGGCAGATGAGTGGTAGAATCTTTGTAAGCCAAGAGGAAAACTAGGTTCCCATTCTCCGCAAATGCAACATGGCTTCACTGTTGTTTGGAATCTGTACTAGCACACAATTAGAGAGGTTTACTATTGGGTGACTATAGGCATTGAGTCCAAAAAAGACCCCTGCTGCTGTGCTGCAGTTTATGGCCCCGATTGGACAAAAACACAAAATACTGTATAAAACAAGAGAAGCAACCTCACTTTTACTTAGCTGGAAGTTCTGAGTACTTCTTCCATCTCTGCTTGATAGGAATCGGGACTTATGTTGGAAAAATCATTACAAATTGGAAATGAGGAACACTTCACGAATTTGCGTATTATATGTGCTATCGAAATAACACAATATTGCCCTGCATCTGGGGGGTATTCCCAGGTCTCTGAGCAAGGTCAACTTTGTATTATGGTAGCAGAACACATAGAGCTCAAAGGGAGCAAAACACTGGGTTTAAATGGGCCGAAAACTGCAGACAGAAGCTGCGCGAGCATGGTTCGTGGCTCTCGCCTTTGGCTTCTTTGGCATTGAGTCCAAAAAAGACCCCTGCTGCTGCGCTGCACTTTGTGCCCCCGATTGGAACCTATGTCTATTTCAAGCCTTATCTGTCTTTAAGGGTTAAATGTGGTTGATGGGCTGCTTTGGCCGGCTCAGAGGCAGGAACCGCCACGCCGTGTCCTGTGTCGTTGCAAGACTGCCCTGCCTCTGACCCTTCCAACTCATACTTACCTGGCAGGGGAGATACCATGATCACCAAGGTGGTTCACCCAGGGCGAGGCTCGGCCATTGCACCCCGGCTATGCTGACCGCTGCGAATTCCCCAAATGTGGGAATCTCGACTTCATAATTTGTGGTAGTGGGGGACTGCGTTCGCGCTCTCCCCTGATTATAGTGTTGAAGAAAAGGTCAAAGACAACCTTGCTACAGCTTGCATGTGTGGCGGCTTCTTGGCTCCAGGAGAGACTTTCTGGTGCCAATGTCCTCTCCAGAGCGTGTCCTTCCTTTGGGCTCGAAATATCTCTGTCCCTTGCAGTGAGCCTCACTCTGCGTGCCACGCTCCAGAGCCAAGGAAGTTCAATTTGTCACCTTTAACGTCTTTGGCATTGAGTCCAAAAAAGATCTGCCGCTGATGGGCTGCAGTTTCTGCCCTCAATTGAAACCATCTGTTTTGGTTTCGAGATGCGTCTTTGTTTGTTTTTCCACAAGGCGGGAGATGGGTGCACCGTTCCCGGAGGCGCTGCAATACCGGGTCGATGCGTGGAGTGAACGGGGCAAGCCCCTCTTTCAGCTCCCAGTGCTAAAAATCCATTTAATATATAGTCCCCGTATAGGGGACGTATCAGATATTAAACTGATAAGAACAGATTTTTCTTTTGGGAAAAGTTTTATTGTCACTTAATTCATGTACTTTTCATATTTAAATCATTTTGTTTGTCACATACGTGTATTTTGAGTTTTCATATAATAAATACATGTACACTTTAAGATCAGACCCATTTTCATAAAAAAAAACAAAGAAACATCGCATTTCATTAAAATATTTTGTATGCAAACAGTTTTCATTTAAAATCTTCTTTTTTTTTTTTAAAAAGGGGGTACATTGGGTAAATTGTTGTCCAGGAGCGCAGTGAGTCCCTTTCAATATTAACTCATCCCACTCACATTTAACAGGTTGTTTCTCTCGGATCTTTGTCACGGGGCTCAGAGGAGACCCCCCGGAGAGTCAGGCCTGCGCTGCTTTGACCTTTCCCGTGTGGCTCCTGCTCCTTCATCCGAATGAGCACAGAGGCGATTTTTCTTTTTGGCTGTGTCCTGGGCGTGCCGCGTCGCTGATTTTATTGTTGCCGCAGCCATCTGGATCACAGCCACGGGGGGGATCTGCATGTGCCTTCTTACCAGCAAGTTTCTGGAGGTCCATATGGCATCTTTAATGGCAGCTAGGGTGAGCCACTGCTTGGAAAAGTCCCTAGAACAGTCCTGTTTCTGGCTCACCCCATATAGTATGAGCTGTGCTGTGAGGTCCTCCCTTGCCGGCAAGCACGGGAATTTTAAGGAGCCGGCTTTTGCCCACTGGTCTAATCACACTCTCGACCTTGTTCTGACTTATGGTATTGAAATTGAGCAACTATTAGTCGAACCGCATAATCCTGCTTTATCCGACCATTTCTTAGTAACTTTTGAAGTACTGTTACTAGACTACAAAGCATTAGTCAAAAGCTCTTGCAGCAGAAACCTATCTGTTAGTGCTATAGCCACATTTAAGGAAGAGATTCAACCAATACTTAACTCGATAGCATGTCTGCATGTAGGGGAGGAAACTTATACAAAATGTACACCACCCCAAATTGATCATGTTGTTGATAGTGCTATAGATGCGCTGCGAATAAAATTAGACTCTGTTGCTCCTTTGAAAAAGAAGAAAATAAAACAACATAGATTAGCTCCATGGCATAATGCCGAAACCCGCAAAATAAAGCAAAAGTCTAGACAACTTGAAAGGATATGGCGTTCCACTAAACTTGAAGAATCTCGTTTAATTTGGCATATTACTCTCAATGAATATAAGAAAGCACTGCGTAAAGCGAGAGCAGCCTACTACTCTTCATTAATAGATGAGAATAAGAATAATGCAAGATTTCTTTTCAGCACTGTAGCCAGGCTGACAGAGAGCCACAGCTCGATTGAGCCTTCTATTCCCTTAGCACTCAGTAGTAATGATTTTATGTGCTTTTTTAACGATAAAATTGTTACTCTTAGAAACAAAATTAATGACCTCTTGCCTTCGACCAGTATAGTGTTATCAACAGCTCCCGGAATCGTAAGTTCTAATATTACACTAGATAGTAAACTAGAATGTTTTTCAGTCATTAACCTTGAACAATTACATTCAATGATTCTCTCTTCTAAACCATCAACGTGCATGTTAGACCCAATTCCAACTAAGCTGTTGAAGGAAGTTTTTCCATTAATTAGCACTTCTTTATTAAATATTATGAATATGTCTTTATTATCAGGCTATGTTCCACAATCATTCAAAGTAGCAGTGATAAAACCGCTTCTTAAAAAGCACAACCTCGATCCAGAGGTTTTAGCCAACTATAGACCTATTTCTAATCTTCCGTTCCTCTCAAAAATTCTTGAGAAAGCGGTCGCAAAACAGTTGTGTGATTACTTAAAAAACAATGATTTATTTGAAGATTTTCAGTCTGGCTTTAGAAGATTTTCAGTCTGGCTTTAGAACACATCATAGCACAGAGACAGCTCTGGTTAAAGTCACAAATGATATTCTAATAGCCTCAGACAAGGGACTTGTCTCTATTCTGGTTTTGCTCGATCTTAGTGCTGCATTTGATACTATCGACCATGATATCCTATTGCAAAGACTAGAGCACTTAGTTGGCATACAGGGAACTGCTTTAGGCTGGTTTAGGTCCTATCTATCTGAACGCTCTCAGTTTGTACGTGTTAACGATGAATCTTCCACGCAAACCAAAGTTAGCCATGGAGTGCCACAGGGCTCAGTGCTCGGACCTATTTTGTTCACATTATATATGCTTCCGTTAGGCAATATTATAAGGAATCATTCTGTAAACTTTCATTGTTATGCGGATGATACTCAACTATATTTATCAATCAAGCCTGATGAAATTAATCATCTAAATAAAATTCAAGACTGCCTTAAGGACTTAAAAACGTGGATGACCTTAAACTTTTTGATGTTAAACACGACCAAAACTGAAGTTATTGTACTTGGCCCGAAGAATCTACGAAACAAATTATCTAAAGACATACTAACTATGGATGGCATTAATTTGGCCTCCAGTGAGACTGTAAGGAATCTTGGTGTTATATTTGATCAGGATTTATCCTTTAACGCCCACATAAAATCAATTTCAAGGACCGCCTACTTCCATCTACGTAACATTGCAAAAATCAGGCATATCTTGCCTCAAAACGATGCAGAGAAACTAGTCCATGCATTTGTTACTTCTAGGCTGGATTATTGTAACTCTTTATTATCAGGGAGTACCAAGAAGTCAATCAAGTCGCTTCAGCTGATTCAAAATGCTGCGGCTCGTGTACTAACCAGAGTTAGGAAAAGGGACCACATTACTCCTGTTCTGGCTGCCTTACACTGGCTCCCTATAGAACACAGGATAGAATTTAAAATTCTTCTTCTCGCCTACAAAGCCCTTAATGGGCAGGCGCCATCTTACCTTAAAGAACTCATTATACCCTACTGTCCTACTAGGGCATTGCGTTCCAAGAATGCAGGGTTGTTGGTTGTTCCTAGAATCTTTAAAAGTACAATGGGAGCCAGAGCCTTTTCTTATCAAGCTCCACATTTGTGGAATCAGCTTCCAGTTTGTGTTCGGGCGGCAGACACCCTATCCGTTTTTAAGAGTGCGCTTAAGACCTTCCTTTTTGATAAAGCTTATAGTTAGGGCTGATTAGATTCAGACCCTAGTTTTGCTGATATAGGCTTAGTTTGTCGGGGGACATCTTACTTCTTCCTTCTCTCTGTCTATACCCGTGTACACTCATGTTCCGATTAACCCAGCTTCCCCAAATGTCTTTCTTTTTGGTGTCTATATACGCTGGGATCCGGAGTCATGGATGATCCTGCGGTCCTGTGTCCTGGATCGCGAGCGCTGGATCTTGAGTCGTGGCTGTGGTCCTGGATCATAGGTCCTGGATGGATATCCTCGTGGATTCATCTTCCTATTATACACACATGCATTTCCAAACATTTGGACTACCTATGTTGCAAATGTATTATCTTTTCAATTTACACACGGCATCTATTGCACGTCTGTCCGTCCTGGGAGAGGGATCCCTCCTCTGTTGCTCTCCCTGAGGTTTCTCCCATTTTTCCCTTTAAACTGGGTTTTCTTTGGAAGTTTTTCCTTGTACGATGTGAGGGTCTAAGGACAGAGGGTGTCGTATTGTCATACTGATATTCTGTACACACTGTGAAGACCACTGAGACAAATGTAACATTTGTGATATTGGGCTATATAAATAAACATTGATTGATTGATTGATTGATTGACTGGTCTACGGCAGCGCTACACTCCCAGAGCAGATGCCTCACCGTCTCAGTTGTGCCACAGCCTGGTCGGGGGCAAGTTGAGTTCGCCGCCATGCCCCGGGAGTGCATTACGGACCTGACTGGGAGGATCTCATGAGCCACCATCCATGACATATCCCGGAGTCTGTTTGTCAGAGTGGGATGGTTCACGTTGCACCAAACTGTTGAGGGCTCACCGAAGGCGAGCCCGTGCACTGGACTCACTGGTTCTCGCTCCTGCACAACAGAGATAAGAGAGCGATGGTTAGTTAAAACATGCAAACCCTCCTGCTCAAGCTGGAGTTTCTTTAAAAACGTTCGACTGAAAGCATAAGGTGGTGGCAGGTTAAAAGACACTGGTACTTTGAGATCTATTGGTAAGATCTTTATCCTTCGTAGAAAACTTCCCATCCAGAATCTTGTCATTGCCGCCGTCTTTGGGTTTTTGGAGGGGGCTGTGGAAGCGTAGATGTGGAGTGATGTATATCTGCTTCCTAGAAACAAGTGGAGGTCTGGAACTCCAAAGAGTTGAGAAAGGATAAAACAGTCTGGGCTCTAAATCTCGACTTTACACTTCTCACGTTTATTGTCGAGACTGTGAGTGTCATGAGTATGGTTAAGATTAACAGGTACAACATTTCAAAACGACTAAAAGGGGGTTATGCCGTTAAAAAACAACGGTTGTTAGCCAATCTCATGTGAGTCGAGCTCTTCCTTTGGTCTTACCGGGGAGGAGTAAGGGGGTTGCCCTTCTCTTCCCTTTCGGACTCTTGGGGTTGGCCTCTCACGCAGTCTTGCGTCGAAAGTTGACTTCTTTGGGGTCGATTGCAGAACCATGGTTAGAAAGGATATCTGATTTGGGGAGGTGGAGGGGAATACCCTGGATTCCTCCAGAGATGAATTTTCTGGGGAGTAGTCAGTTCTTACTCTCTTCTCTGAAACTATGGGAGAGTTGGAGGATAGTTCTGACACGGGCCTCTTGGACTGCTGTGCGTTGGGGAGGGGGATATCATTGCTGTCGCTCTGTGGGTGAGTGTCAGTTTCCTTTTCAGGGGTAGCTCCGCCCCCTTCCTGCATTGTACCGTCTCCCCTTTCTGTTGGCTGGTTATCCACCGGTCCCTCCCCATCCCCCATGGGAGGATCAGATGACAACTCTGATAGCAGTTCTGCTAAAGGCCTCATGGACTGCTGCATATTGGGGGGGGGGGGGGGGAATTGTTGCTAACGCTCTGCAGGTGAGTGTCAGGTTCCTTTTCATTTGTGGGGTTAGCTCCGCCCCCGTCCTGCACTACACCCTCTCCACTCTCCATTGGCGGGGGATCCACATTTGGATCCACAGTTCCCTCCCCTTGCCCCTCCTCACCTGGTCCTCTTTTTCCAGTAACAGGATTTGGAGGGTGATTCGAAGTGTCTCCGCCTCTCCGCCTCTTCACCTGTTTCCTCTCGTCTGCCATTTTTTCTATCTACTCTTACAGCTTTAAGCTTGTTGGCAAAAGACTGAGGGCAATCTCTGAAGAGGTGGTTGGATTCTCCACAAAGGTTACACTTTCTGCCATTTGTACACTCCTCAAAAGGTATGCCCAATCTGTCTACATTTCCGACAAACCATCTGCTGACATGCTTCCGCTAGGTGCCCATGCTCTCCACACTTGCGGCAGAGTTTGGGCTGTCCCTGATAGTGGATGTATCCCCTGTTGTTCCCCAGAACTATCATTGATGGCAGTTGTTTAAGGCCTAGCTAGCCCTGGGGGTCTTGCCATTGTTGAATGGGGACACGCCAGGCACAGTTCCAAATGCCGTCCTCATCTCTCACTTTTGAAGCCATGCCTTTTACTGTGCAGTATCTACCCAGCCAAAAATGGATGTCTTCTGCAGTTACTGTCTCATTGAACATCCTGACAATGACTACTTTCAAGGCATTGTCAGTCAGTTTCTCAACACTAAAAGCAAAAAACTGGGCTTTCACACTTTCAAATTTTATCCAAAATTCTCTAAAGGCAATTGACGTACGGAAGCTAACGTCAAAGCCTTTGTTGAAAGGCAGGGTGAGGATGCAGTTTAAGTCATCAGGTGTGAAGTTTAAAGCCTTCTGTATGAGGTTTCTGGAGAAGTCCAGTCTGGACAGCGCCAGCTGCTTCCCATCTTTCTCCACAAAAGTGAACCTCACACTATGGTGCCTCTGCATGCCGGCATGGTAGGCCGACATGTTAGAGGCACCGCAGGTCAAAAGGGGTACTCACCCCTCCCTAGTTCAGCTGTTGGCCCCAGGCGATGAGGTGTGCGGCCGATGTTCCAGGTTGGTTTGTCCCGGGTTGGTTTGTCCCGGGTCCCTCCTTTGTTCAGCCGCTGGGGCCAGAGGACAAGGTGTGCGACCAAAGCACCAACGAGGCCTGTCACGAATCTGCAAGAAATCAAAGACAAAACAACAACTCAATGATGCAAAACAAATACAGAACAATGTCCTCCCAGATGTAGATAAAAAACCAGAGCCACAACAGGCAAAAGTTTTCCATCCAAGGGGAGGTGATCGCTGTCTAAGCAAAAAGGCCGAGAAGCGATGACCCTTAAAGTTTGCTGCGGGAGACGGACTCGTTGCGCAGTCGCCGCAGGTATTGGTGCGGCTCTTTTGACCTGGCTTAACAGAGGCGCTGGGTAGCTTGGATCGCCCAGGTGCTAATGACTGCTCTTGTCTTTCACAAACTCAGAATGCTCAGCCAAATGGCCAAGCCTACCAAAAATAGGTTGAACTCGTAGGTGTTCCTCTCCACGGAAGTCTTTAGTAAAAGGCGAAAGACTTATACGCTTTGAAGAGAAACCAGAGTAATTGTGGAGGCTGTCCTCGAGAACAGACACCACCATAGTTGTACCAGTCCAAGCCCTCGCGGTGGCCCATTTGGCTATCGAAGCGTGGTTGCTTGAAAAACAGTCTTTGTTGGCTGAACTTTTCGCCTCAACTGCCCTATGGTGGCTTTATAATTCAGCATTGGTGGTTCAGTGGTAGAATTCTCACCTGCCACGTGGGAGACCCGGATCCGATTCCCGGCCAATGCAATAGACAGTTCTTTGTTGTCTGAAAATAAAGTATAATGCCTACACCACTTGGACTCTGCTACAGCAAACATTACTGCCATTGGCGTCTGACTGCCCTAGCTCCGCCCCCTGAAGTCCTAGGGACTCAACGAGTTATCAAAAGATATGAATTAGTAGCACTTTTGGACAAATTAGCTTTTCATTGGAATAATATTGATATAAAATCAAGCATTTGAGTGACGCAACTGATATTCACAGCAAATGTTCCCCGCTATATGTAGTACACTGGTGTAGAATTTCAGGGTTCATGCTTAGGGTACTTCAATTCAGCATGCACTTGGTAGCTCTGTCATGATTGTTATAATGATGACCGTACGAAAGTTCAGTTGCCATGGTTCAGGTAAGCGCTTATCTGAAAGTGTTTACAAGGGCCTCTTGGTGGCATCCTCGTTCATGAGTTGATTGATGCTTGCCTCCTTTGGTGAATAAAGGCCGGCTGTTATTGAAAATTCTCCCCATCGGGGAATCGAACTACGGTCTTCTGCGTGACAAGCAGAGATACTGTCCAATATACTAACGAGGAATGCTCTAGCAGCAGTCCTAGCATGTCAACCCCAGGTGGCGCTCTTTGAGGGGTTACAGGTCATATCCAGGATAGCATTTAGGTCCAGTATACAGTTGCTGTCACGAAAGTCAATGACACTGCAGCCGTGACTGGATCCAGTGTAAAATCTCTCAGAGTCTCAGAAATCAACAAGGGGTCCGTCGTTTTGAAGGTTTTCAATTAAATATCAATGTTGCATCTAGGTGCAAATGTGTACTTAGCTTTTCAGCAGTTTCTGTAGTGTAGTGGTCATCACATTCGCCTCACAAATGAAAGGTCCCCGGCTCAAAACCGGGCAGAAACACTCTTCTTTGATCCCGATCAACTTCAAAGAACTCAACCAAGAAAAGTTATCGGGAATCTAGATAGAGTAAAAAGCACTTTCAGAAATATGGCAGTAGAATGTTGAGTCTTTTCAAGACAATTGTTGGATGAGCAAGACAATTGTTTGTTGAGCATGGCTTGTGAATTGTACGGCTTTGGCTCTCTGTGTATTCAAATCGAAGAGGCTTGTCGTCCTTTGAACAACTGAAGGTTGTTAATAGCAGTTGTGCTTAGGGTACTTCAATTCTGCAACCAATGACTTTATTTTCGTTCCTGCTCAAAATGTGTCTGGTCACAATGGAAAATATAAAGGGATTTCTTGCCTTGCTTGATTTTGTCTGTCAAAAGTGTAATCGTTGAGCACATTGCCATGGGCATTGATTGTAGTTCTCCTTCAATGATTTGAAGCATGCACTTGGTAGCTTTTTCATGATTGTTATAATGATGACCGTACGAAAGTTCAGTTGCCATGGTTCAGGTAAGCGCTTATCTGAAATAGGGCCCAGATCAGGAATCTGAAATATGGACACCCTAGCCCACGCAGAACTGTTTTTCAATCAAATGCCATCATGCATTACTGCCATTGGCGTCTGACTGCCCTAGCTCCGCCCCCTGAAGGCCTAGAGACTCAAGGAGGGTACCATTGGATGCGGAATAATTAGAGGTGGGGAATAGCCATTGAGCCCGAACCGATCAGACGTTGTTATCAAAAGATATGAATTAGTAGCACTTTTGGACAAATTAGCTTTTCATTGGAATAATATTGATATAAAATCAAGCATTTGAGTGACGCAATTGATATTCACAGCAAATGTTCCCCGCTATATGTAGTACACTGGTGTAGAATTTCAGGGATCCAGCTGCTTCCGTTCGCTCCTATAAAATATTTTTAATTAAAAAAACGTGAAATCCTAAAAGAGATATAAATAGATAATTTTTTCACAGGGCCCAAAAAGGGCCTAAATAGGGCCCAGATCAGGGATCTGAAGTATGGGAACCCTAGAACACCCAGAACTTTTTTTCAATAAAATGGCAAACTTTCTCACAAAATCCTGAGTTACTCGTAGAGTCAGACAGGGTTTTGCTGGAGAAGAATGAGCAAATTGAAAAAAATTCAAAAAATGTGCTTGGCGCTCCGAGCCTTTGATAGTGTGTTGTTGCACTTGTGTGGAACCTGCTTGCAAAATGTGGGGACCCTGCAACCGTGTACACAGTACTAAGAGCCATTTCATTGTATTCCCCTCCCCCACCACCAGGCTTGCAGATTCTAAGCAGTGCAGTTGCAGTGTTATCAGCGTTGCTCATTGGTCTGGATGGTGGCGAGTTCGAACCCATGCTATGGCATCATGTAACATTTTTTATATTTAGTCAAGAGATAATTATATGTGGAAAGTTGTCTTCTCAGACTCTCCATATTTGAAGTTGATTATTGTATAGTTAGTGTTATAGTACTTTAGGGTAGTTAGTATAATAGGTTTATTCATTTTGTAACTATTAAATGTAAAACACAAGTTTTTCACATGCTGGCAGTACTTCAATTCGCTTCGTCTTGGTCTGTAGATGTGATTTGATGTGTCGTTTATACATTTTGATGGCGGATAATATATGAAAATGTCCCGTTGATATACATACTGAGAAATATATCCGTATATAGTAGACTTTTTTCCCTGCAATCTCTGAGCGGCCCTGTGGCGTACTGAGATTAGCGTTTGCCTTTGCCCTTGGTGACCCGGGTATGATACCCGCCTGAGCCATTTCATGGAAATGTGAAAATTATTTAAAATTAGTTGAATTGATAGAGGGATACTTTTAAGTTAATTCTTATAGGTTTAGTTATTATGGAATTATTAAATATAAAACAATTGTGTTGAATTAAGAGAGGGATAATGGGTTACATTGTAATTTATGTCACGGTGAACAGTGAATGTGTGAAATGCTAATATTATGCTAACCTAGTTGCTAAGCTAACGGGAGATATTTCAATGTATAAGCAGTGATATAAGCGTTGCTACTTGATGCGTGAGTCCTTGGTTCTAAACTCTTCTCAGACTCTCCATATTTGAAGTTGATTATATTATAGTTAGCAGTAGTTATTATTATAGGTTTATTCATTATTAAATATAAAACACATTTGTGTGATTATATTAAATGACTTATAAATAATATGTAATATTAAACTCCACTGTGTATCAGAGCTAGACACCTAAAACATACAACATGACTTAGCAGAACTAATAAAGAAATGTCCAGAATACTACTTGGAAGAATGTAAAACATTTATTTATACAAAAAACAGCACAGTGTGTACATTGGAGAACATTGAATTATATTCTCCTCCGGGCAGGACGACTGCGCCGGACTCTGGAGTCCTTCCGTGGCCATTTTCTTGGGCTGATCTTCAGCGGGGACAACACCACCCTGCACTTCCTCTGTTGGCACACAAAACATAGAGCAATTTTTAATGAACTTGTCATGTTGGGATTCATACATAGTCATATTGTGTTATTTTAACAGTTTTTAATCTCAAAGAAAATCAACATCTTTAATGTTATATTTTACTATATTTTTTTTAATTGTGACATTTTGACTACCTTTCCAGCCCGGCTCCTGGTCATCCTTGGACTTCTCCTCCTGGTCCCACTCTCATCTCCCCCTCCTCCTCCTCCTCCTCCTCCTCCTCCTCCTCCTCCTCCTCCTCCTCCCTCCTCCTCCTCCTCCTCCTCCTCCTCCTCCTCCTCCTCCTCCTCCTGTTGGATCATAAAAGAGAAAACAGTTATCTATCTATACACTGGACTACACATGAGTAACTATACATGAGAAGGTCCGACCGCTTTGAGCTTGATGTCATTTTAACCGTCTCGCAGAGCAGATGCAGATGGATGCCTCTGGTGTCAAAGGTTACGGCTTAAGATGTAACAAAACATTCCGTTAAGGCCTTTTGAGAAGCCGCATTGCTCCGTGAGTGTTTAAAGTACTTTGAAAAGGGCTAAAGAGATAATTTTTTCACAGGGGTCCTCTAAATAGGGCCCTGTGACGGAGCGGGTCACAGGGTGACTGACTCCGCCACTGACAGCCGACACACACACACACCAAACATTTCCTGCTGTCTTCCGTCAAAAGAAACAATGCAATGTATTGTTTCTTGTGTGTTTGTTATTTTTGTTAAATGATTATGTTAAGAGGTGGTTAACCTGTTTTATGTTTGGTCGGATTTGTATGTTGAAATGTGGTTTTGAGCTAATTGTGTCACCTGTTGACTGTCAGCCTGTGGGAGGGGCTACGGGCTCATAAGGGACGGGGTTTGGCCCTGGAGGGGGCACTCGGAAGAATGTTGCAGTGAAGGCAACAGCTGGGACATGTTTGGGGAGTTTATTGCAGAGAAGGCAACAACAGAACATGTCTATTCTGATGAGTGATGGACGTTTGTTTTGGTCTTTTATTTTGTTTGTTTAAGGTGTGCTGTTTCGTTATTTTTTTGTTGCTGCTGATATAAAGTGTTTTTGGAGCTTAACCCAACCGACTACGCCAGTGTTTTTGAACGGAGAAATAGAGCCCCGTCACACCCATATCAGGAATCTCTAATATGGGCACCCTAGCCCACCCAGAACTTTTTTTCAATCAAATGCCATCATGCATTACTGACATTGGCGTCTGACTGCCCTAGCTCCGCCCCCTGAAGTCCTAGAGACTCAAGGAGGGTACCTTTGGATGCGGAATAATTAGCGGTGGGGAATAGCCATTGAGCCCGAACCGATCAGACGTTGTTATCAAAAGATTTGAATTAGTAGCACTTTTGGACAAATTAGCTTTTCATTGGAATAATATTGATATAAAATCAAGCATTTGAGTGACGAAATTGATATTCACAGCAAATGTTCCCCGCTATATGTAGTATACTGTTGAAGAATTTCAGGCATCCAGCTGCTACCGTTCGCTCCTATAAAATAATAATAAGTCTGTCAGTGCTGCACACGTGCAGTGGGGTTTACCCAATAGGGATAGCATTAGATAGCTGCGCCTATACTCATAGAAGCTGGGTTACAATACGTAACCCTAGTCACTGTTGTTTGGAATATGTACTAGCAGGTGAGAGGGCTCTGATTATAGTTTTAATCCTCTGTCAAACTGCATGTTTTCTGCTAACGCTGTGTGTGTGTGTGGCCCAGCTATCCGTGCTCTGAGGCATTTATGGCGGACAGGTTGAGGAGGATGTCCCGCTCCTGTGTGTGTGTAACGGAGCTCAGGTGAGAGGGCTCTGATTATAGTTTTAATCCTCTGTCAAACTGCATGTTTTCTGCTATATTTGACGATAAAATGATTTTCGGCCACAGGAGTTTGACAGAGAATAACTGAAAAAGTACACGGTAAAATAACTTCATAGCAGCCTACTTGTGGTAGAAGTCCAACTAGTACTGACTCCAACAGTAAAGTACTTCATTGTATTTGTGGTAGTGGTCTAACTGAGTCCAACTCTGTGTAGATGGAACATCCAGTATTTCGGAGGGCCCCTAACGGGACCCTCCTCTTAAAGGCCACGGCCGAAGCCAGCGCCCTCGCACCCCGGCGAGCAGCCGGCCAAGCCCCGTACAGGGCAAAGAAGCCCGAGGAGGTGGACGCGGAGGCCTGGGCCCACGTCTCCTCCGAGGGTGGCTCCACCGCCAACGCCACCCTCGTCCTGAGCCGGTGGAAGGTCCAGTTCGGCCAGTACCAGGGAAAGATCTTCCACTGGCTCCTGGAGAACGACGTGGACTACGCCATCAATCTGGTCGCCTCCCACCAGAAGGAGCGAGAGAGGACAGGGTCTCAGTCCCCGCTGATGGCCAACAAGGTGGAGTCCTTCAGTCTGATTCACAATACCATTAAAAGAGTGACAACAGTTTTAACCTTATTTGTGAATTTACAGGACGCCTTCACCCGCTACTCCTCAGCCTACCCTGACTTTCTGGAGGCAGTCAGGTTCCACCGGGCATTTGAGGAGGCGCGGGCGAAGTCCCTCCTGCCTGGTCAGGAGGGACAGGCCCTTGTTGGCTTCGGGGACTTTAGATTTGAGACCCTGGACAGCCTGTACGAGTCTGTGGACCCCAAACAAATCCGGTATGTCGTAATATCTATATATATATATATATCTATATATCTATATCTATATATACACAATGTGGATTCTAATTCAGTTGATAAGAATCACGTGTCTGATTTTTGTAGATTTGTCAACTACCTCCGGAGGAAGATTCCCACACCCGGCACGCAGATGGAGAACGCCATCCGCTACACCAAGAGCCGCGACAGACAGAGACCTGCTGCTGCTGCTGCTGCTGCTGCTGCTGCTGCTGCTGCTGCATCCACCACCAGCGGCACCAGCACCACCAGCAGCAGCAGCAGCACAGTCTCTGTCTCTGGCCAGAGAGCGAGGACTGCATCAAAGTGCGTGTATTATTTTAAAGCCGTCTGAGTTGGACGTACCTGGATGACTTTTCTGAAGACACGTTGGTGTTTTTCATGCTGTGCATTCTAGATGTTGTTCTGTCTCATAGGCCTCTTGGTTCAGCGTTTGCGGCCTTCGTGTCCGGGCGGCGTTCTCTGTCTGCGGTGGAAATGCAGGCAAAGATCAAGAAGCTCGTGGTCCCTCAGCCTGCATTTCCAGGCAAGTCCAGCCCGAATGAAATGCACAGTTTAACCCTATTCGTATTTCTCATGTTCACTGTATATTTTCTCCTCACTCACGTTGCAATTACAGCCTCCCTCAGATCAGCTCTTCCCTCCAAGCCATCGGAGGAGCCTTCCGATGAGGAGCTGATCAGGGCGGTAGTTGACATGGAGCAGTGTAAGTAAAAACTCAAGGAGCATTCATGCAACATGTTGTTGATAACTGAAAGTTTGACTTCCTTTTTGAGCCTTCTCCCTTTACTTTGCTCTATAAATGTCCGCACTCAGAAGGATCTGACCTGGCAGGTAAGTTTGCTTTAATGAATAACTATCCGCCTGTTGCAAGTCTCAAATCACCAAGCTTCACGCCGACCAATCGCCTGTCAGATCATCACTAACGAGTGCTTGTAGAGTAAGCTCACCGTCCTCTCCCTCGTAACCCTGTGTAACCCCTCCAACCGCTCGCCGCCTGCATCGCTCCCTCAGCACGTCTAATCTGGAGTCGTTGTTTCGTCGTCACTTTCTCTCTTTAAACACCCGTCTGTGCTGCTGCACTAGGTTTTAGTTTCTGTAGCTCAATATTAACACAACGCAACTAACATCTAGTTCTTCCATGTTAATGAAACCTGTGTGTCTTGTTTATACCTCTGGGCTGTGTCTTTCTGTGTGTACAAACATCTTTTGAGATTGACACAAAGTTGACTTTGATTTCTCTTTAAGCCTCAGATGTTCAGGCCCCTCTCCCGCTCCATCCGCCTCCCGCCACCCCCTCCTCCGCACCACAGAAGGGGGCTGGTGTCTCTGCCGTGCTGGGCGAGCCCACGGACGAGGAGCTGCTGGAAGCCACGTGGGAACAAGACCACGCCCTGCGACCTCCAGCAGTAGTCCAGCCTGCACCAGCTCCCTCCTCGCTACCGCCGCCCGCAGCCACGGCTGCTCCCGGACAGGAGGAGTTGCCGGGGCCAGCCTTCCCTCCTCCGCCGCGTGAGGTAAGACTGTCTGTCAAAGCAAGCGCTGCTCACCTGCTGCCCTGGAGCGATGTCCTCACATATACGTGCCCTTTACGTTGCTCTGGTTCTCTCTCCAGCTGCTGCCCGAGTCCTGGCGTGCAGCTCTCACTGTGGAGCAGCAGCAGTGGATCGGTCGGGTGCTGTTCACCAGGGACCAGTGGGGGAGGCCGAGCCTCATCACAGACTTGAATCTGTGGTGGAACCCCCCCCAATCCCAGCCGATCTACCACCAGCCTCCCGCGTCCCCCGACCCCTTCTTTGCATGTCGGCTGTTTCTCTGGATGCCACACCGGATCTGGCGTCTGCAGCTGACATGCCCCCAGCCTTCATGCACCGGGTCCATGGTGAAGGCTGGGCTGTACAGGACCATCCGGAGGGTCCTCCCGGCCATCGCTCCTTTCTCCTCGCGATTCGAAATGTCATTCCTGGAAAAAATGATAAGAACAGATACTACACTTGATCTTAGCCAAAAGGCCGAGAAGCGATGACCCTTAAAGTTTGCTGCGGGAGACGGACTCGTTGCGCAGTCGCCGCAGGTCTTGGTGCGGCTCTTTTGACCTGGCGTAACAGAGGCGCTGGGTAGCTTGGATCGCCCAGGTGCTAATGACTGCTCTTGTCTTTCACAAACTCAGAATGCTCAGCCAAATGGCCAAGCCTACCAAAAATAGGTTGAACTCGTAGGTGTTCCTCTCCACGGAAGTCTTTAGTAAAAGGCGAAAGACTTATACGCTTTGAAGAGAAACCAGAGTTATTGTGGAGGCCGTCCTCGAGAACAGACACCACCATAGTTGTCCCAGTCCAAGCCCTCGCTTGTGGCCCTCACTTGGCTCTAGAAGCGTGGTTGCTTGAAAAACAGTCTTTGTTGGCTGAACTTTTCGCCTCAACTGCCCTATGGTGGCTTTATAATTCAGCATTGGTGGTTCAGTGGTAGAATTCTCACCTGCCACGTGGGAGACCCGGGTCCGATTCCCGGCCAATGCATTAGACAGTTCTTTGTTGTCTGAAAATAAAGTATAATGCCTCCACCACTTGGACTCTGCTACAGCAAACACACAGGTCTTTGGAGTGTACAAGTAAAGAGGGATGTTCTCCGTGCCGACTCCCATTGATTTGAGAAGTCAGTGAGATGCTCGACATCAAATCACTGTAAGGGAGGACCGGTGGAATGTATCCCTTCTTAAATGACTTGGAGCATATAGAATATCTGTTGAACAATCCACCTTGTTGACCGTGCTGTTGACCTCGCCAGCGTAGTGGTAGTTACGATGTCTTGTGAATGTGGGCAGATGAGTGGTATAATCTTTGTAAGCCAAGAGGAAAACTAGGTTCCCATTCTCCGCAAATGCAACATAGCTTCACTGTTGTTTGGAATATGTACTAGCACACAATTAGAGAGTTTTACTATTGGGTGACTATTGGCATTGAGTCCAAAAAAGACCCCTGCTGCTGTGCTGCAGTTTGTGGCCCCGATTGGACAAAAACACAAAATACTGTATAAAACAAGAGAAGCAACCTCACTTTTACTCAACTGTTAGTTCTGAGTACTTCTTCCACCTCTGCTTGATAGGAATCGGGATTTAAGTTGGAAAAATCATTACAAATTGGCAATGAGGAACGCTTCACGAATTTGCGTGTCATCCTTGCGCGCAGGTGCAGGGGCCATGCTAATCTTCTCTGTATCGTACCAATTTTATTATATGTGCTATCGAAGTAACACAATATTGCCTTGCATCTGGGGGGTATTCCCAGGTCTCTGAGCAAGGTCAACTTTGTATTATGGTAGCAGAACACATAGAGCTCAAAGGGAGCAAAACACTGGGTTTAAATGGGCCGAAAACTGCAGACAGAAGCTGCGCTAGCATGGTTCGTGGCTCTCGCCTTTGGCTTCTTTGTCATTGAGTCCAAAAAAGACCCCTGCTGCTGTGCTGCACTTTGTGCCCCCGATTGGAACCTATGTCTATTTCAAGCCTTATCTGTCTTTAAGGCTTAGGGTTAAATGTGTTTGATGGGCTGCTTTGGCCGGCTCAGAGGCAGGAACCGCCACGCCGTGTCCTTTGTCATTGCAAGACTGCCCTGTCTCTGACCCGACCAACTCATACTTACCTGGCAGGGGAGATACCATGATCACCAAGGTGGTTCACCCAGGGCGAGGCTCGGCCATTGCACCCCGGCTATGCTGACCGCTGCGAATTCCCCAAATGTGGGAATCTCGACTGCATAATTTGTGGTAGTGGTGGACTGCGTTCGAGCTCTCCCCTCATTATAGTGTTGAATAAAAGGTCAAAGACAACCTGGCTACAGCTTGCATGTGTGGCGGCTTCTTTGCTCCAGGAGAGACTTTCTGGTGCCAATGTCCTCCCAAGAGCTTGTCCTTCCTTTGGGCTCGAAATATCTCTGTCCCTTGCAGTGAGCCTCTCAGCGTGCCACGCTCCAGAGCCAAGCAAGTTCAATATTGTCATATTTAGCGTCTTTGGCATTGAGTCCAAAAAAGATCCGCTGCTGATGTGCTGAAGTTTCTGCCCTCAATTGAAACCATCTGTTTTGGTTTCGAGATGCGTCTTTGTTTGTTTTTCCACAAGGCAGGAGATGGGTGCACCGTTCCCGGAGGCGCTGCAATACCGGGTCGATGCGTGGAGTGAACGGGGCAAGCCCCTCTTTCAGCTCCCAGTGCTAAAAATCCATTTAATATATAGTCCCCGTATAGGGGACGTATCAGATATTAAACTGATAAGAACAGATTTTTTTTTTTTTTTTTTTATTATAACAAATCTTCAATTTACTTCATTCATATACACAGTTTACAAACAATTGACATTAAATACAACACATATAACACTTTTACTTTCCATACATGCAAATACAGTTAGGTGATCTGGTCTTCACCCCACCAGCCCTAAACCTCCCTTCCATCTTTCCAAAGCGGCGTGTTGTCCCCATTTCAGCACGATGCATAGGGGTCGTCACTGTCCATCTGGTCGGCCCATAACACGGGAAGCATACTTGAAAAGGTGGAGGGACACACCGCGCCTCCTTGTGTGTCATCCCCCAAGGGAGGCGGTTGCAGCAGTGGTTCAGCAGTTAGCTCCCGGACCAGTGGCAACCCTGATGGGAGCACAGTCCCTACAACCCCTGGGTCCTCCTCCTTGGTCCCTCCACCCAAACCATGGCCTTCGTCCACTTTGACCCTCCCCTGGTCACTGTCCTTCACTGGTCCCTCCCTCTTCTGCAGCCCATCTCCTTCACCCACCGCCGCCACCACCTCTTTGGCCTGCACCTTCCTCCTCGTTCCCTCAGTCTTTGACCTTTTGTTGTCTCCGATCTGCGAGCAGTCCCCATTGTCTGCTGAAGCCTCTGTTCCGAAAGCCTCCGCTATTTTACGTGCCCCTGTCTTGACACCCACCTCGGCTGCTACAGTTGAGTCTGTATTCCCCACAGGGCCTTTGTCCACACTGTCAGCCCCCGAGCCGCCTCCTGGTCCCTGTTCCACTGTCACGGTCCCCCCCCGTGCTCTCTGAAAACATAGCCTTCTGGCACTGAATAAGCCCTTCCAGAAGGTCCTCGAACTCCGTTTCCTTCCGGTTTTTGGCCCCGGCTACCTCCGCAAACGTCCTCCTGCGCTCGGGACAGCTTCGGTATAGATGGTCGATCCCACCACAGCCATGGCAGGCCTTTGGCACTGTACAGTCTTTGGCCTCATGTCCTCTTTGGCCACAAAACCGGCAGCTGGCGCCGCTGCACCCTCCATCCACATGGCCTGATTGTCTGCATCGCCTGCAGAAAGCTGGCTGGCGCGGGTAGAATAGGTACCCTCGATCTGCTCCAAGGCTGAAGGAGGCAGGCGGGTGCTTGAGGCCGCCAAAACTCTCTGGATCAGATTTAAGAAGCACCTGGAACTGCCTTCGACCTGTCCTGATCCCCATGGTGTCCTTGACATGCCTTGCTGCAGTTAGCACTTCCCCATACAGCCTCAAAAAATCAGCCAGCGCTTTGTCAGTCACAAAGGGATTAAACGTGTGGACCGTGATTGTCCTGAAATTTGGTCTGTCCAAATTTAAAACCTTGTAGCAGGCTAGCGGCTTTAGCATAGCAGCAGCAACACAGTCCTTAGCAACTTTTGTGTATACTTGCTCGTCCTTTAGGGTGACGTCAAAAGCCTTCTCCTGCTGGTTCCATTGTAGGCAGTAGATGGCATCGACCTTCAGATTTAGCTGCTCCATGATGACTTTCCTGCAGAACCATGTCCTCGACAAGACATCTTCCGCCACATCAACTGCCTGAAAACGCAGTGTGAATCTCAGCCCGAATCTTGGGATCGGATAAAGTTTGCTGCGGGAGACGGACTCGTTGCGCAGTCGCCGCAGGTCTTGGTGCGGCTCTTTTGACCTGGCGTAACAGAGGCGCTGGGTAGCTTGGATCGCCCAGGTGCTAATGACTGCTCTTGTCTTTCACAAACTCAGAATGCTCAGCCAAATGGCCAAGCCTACCAAAAATAGGTTGAACTCGTAGGTGTTCCTCTCCACGGAAGTCTTTAGTAAAAGGCGAAAGACTTATACGCTTTGAAGAGAAACCAGAGTTATTGTGGAGGCCGTCCTCGAGAACAGACACCACCATAGTTGTCCCAGTCCAAGCCCTCGCGGTGGCCCTCACTTGGCTCTAGAAGCGTGGTTGCTTGAAAAACAGTCTTTGTTGGCTGAACTTTTCGCCTCAACTGCCCTATGGTGGCTTTATAATTCAGCATTGGTGGTTCAGTGGTAGAATTCTCACCTGCCACGTGGGAGACCCTGGGTCCGATTCCCGGCCAATGCAATAGACAGTTCTTTGTTGTCTGAAAATAAAGTATAATGCCTCCACCACTTGGACTCTGCTACAGCAAACACACAGGTCTTTGGAGTGTACAAGTAAAGAGGGATGTTCTCCGTGCCGACTCCCATTGATTTGAGAAGTCAGTGAGATGCTCGACATCAAATCACTGTAAGGGAGGACCGGTGGAATGTATCCCTTCTTAAATGACTTGGAGCATATAGAATATCTGTTGAACAATCCACCTTGTTGACCGTGCTGTTGACCTCGCCAGCGTAGTGGTAGTTACGATGTCTTGTGAATGTGGGCAGATGAGTGGTATAATCTTTGTAAGCCAAGAGGAAAACTAGGTTCCCATTCTCCGCAAATGCAACATAGCTTCACTGTTGTTTGGAATATGTACTAGCACACAATTAGAGAGTTTTACTATTGGGTGACTATTGGCATCGAGTCCAAAAAAGACCCCTGCTGCTGTGCTGCAGTTTGTGGCCCCGATTGGACAAAAACACAAAATACTGTATAAAACAAGAGAAGCAACCTCACTTTTACTCAACTGTTAGTTCTGAGTACTTCTTCCACCTCTGCTTGATAGGAATCGGGATTTAAGTTGGAAAAATCATTACAAATTGGCAATGAGGAACGCTTCACGAATTTGCGTGTCATCCTGGCGCGCAGGCGCAGGGGCCATGCTAATCTTCTCTGTATCGTACCAATTTTATTATATGTGCTATCGAAGTAACACAATATTGCCTTGCATCTGGGGGGTATTCCCAGGTCTCTGAGCAAGGTCAACTTTGTATTATGGTTGCAGAACACATAGAGCTCAAAGGGAGCAAAACACTGGGTTTAAATGGGCCGAAAACTGCAGACAGAAGCTGCGCTAGCATGGTTCGTGGCTCTCGCCTTTAGCTTCTTTGTCATTGAGTCCAAAAAAGACCCCTGCTGCTGTGCTGCACTTTGTGCCCCCGATTGGAACCTATGTCTATTTCAAGCCTTATCTGTCTTTAAGGCTTAGGGTTAAATGTGTTTGATGGGCTGCTTTGGCCGGCTCAGAGGCAGGAACCGCCACGCCGTGTCCTTTGTCATTGCAAGACTGCCCTGTCTCTGACCCGTCCAACTCATACTTACCTGGCAGGGGAGATACCATGATCACCAAGGTGGTGGTTCTCCTTTGGCATTGTTGCTGTAGTGCGGTGTAAGGGGAGCAACGAAGTATCCATGGTAACCCAAGACCAGTGTGTTCACCATGGTGTCAAACCAGACCAATCGCCGGAACGCTGTTCGTTTTGACCTTCTGGAAGATCTACAGATGCACCGCTTGCAGTTCAGCCGACACATCCTGCAGAAAGAGCTTGATTTTTCATCAGACCATCTGGAATACATCTTTGCTTACCCGGGGAAAAATATATTTGAGGTCATCTTTACAACCAGCCAACACTTCCAAAACTGCCTGGAGAGATTCGAAAAGAAGAAAACGTCAGCATCAGGCTTTGATAAGATCAGCATGACACCACTTACACTGCGAAGTACAAAATGCAATAGAGGTGATGGACATTGATGGAATAAAAACCGGGTCTAGACGTTTCCAGGTCCGTCTCCAACGACAGGATGGGGTGCTGAGACACATTCCCAACACCATACAGTTGGGAGCCTTCAGGGGTTCTGTCTTCTACTATGGGCAGCCAAAAGAATGCAGGAAGTGTGGCAGTCTAGACCACCTTGCAGCAGACTGTAACCGGAATATCTGCAGGATCTGCAAAGCAACAGACCACTTTTCAGCAAATTGCCCAACCCCTGTCAAGTGCAACCTCTGCTCCTCCGAAAACCACCGCTTCAAAGACTGCCCGCATGCTTACTTCAACCGGGTGAAACTTTCACTTTTTGAAACCCCTGAAGCCAGAGAGGAAGAACACGCAAATGAGGAACCAGAAATCAGTCAGCCTTCCCGCTCAGAAACCAACAAAGAACCAACAAATAATGTCTCTCAGCAGCCAATACAAGAGCCCATTCAGGACCAAGAGAAGGAGACAGCAGGAGGTGAATCGCTCATCGACTGGAGCGCCGACACAGTGGAGGACATCATAGGCACGACCTACATCCCCCTCCCTATGGCCGACGCTACAGTCCAGAAGGCAGTTCCACTGCCCAACCATGACCCAGGTACCAGAAACGGGAGGAACCCTGGGACCCTTCAAGACGCCGAGAATACATTAGATTCCATAATGGCAAAGCTCATCACTCCCCAACCCCAGGGGAAGCAAGTACTCAGGGAGGACCCCCCTGAAAAAGCACAGGCAAGTGTCCCTTTAGTCCTACCTATCGCCATCATCCAGATAAAAGACGCAGGGGATTCGCCATCACGGAAACGCCCCCAGGAGTCATCACTGTCAGGTGAACCCTCCCCCTCCTACGGGGACTCCCCCTCCCCAACCTCAAATCCCTTACTGGAGCCTGAGGATGTAGTTGCCGCCCCTTCGGCTACATCTATAAAGGATATATATCTGAAAAAAGAAAAGGCTATGAAATCCAATAAAAATAGATCAAAGAAGACAAATGGTGACAAATGGTGACACTTTGAAAACCATGCCGAACTTTCTGTATAAAATTAACCGCCTTTATGAAATGCCAAATGTCCACACAGCTAGTGGTAAAGGTTTAGCCTCAAAATGGTCCATGACTACATTCTCACGGACAGAGTAAAGTTTAAGGTGGCCGAAAGTAAAATCAGGTGGAAAATTGAGGAACTGATGGATGCACTTTCAATGATTTGTTGTTGGGAAAAATGAATATTTTGATGCACTTTAACTGAATTGGTGTTGGGACAAGAACCAAAGACATTGATGCACTTTAACTGAATTGTTGTTGGGAAAGAAAAAGATAAATACCTGCAGATATTGATGCATTTTTAACTGAACTGTTGTTGAAAAAGACAAAATATTTGAATGCATTTTAAATGAATTGTTGGAAAAAAGAAGAAAACATATGTTTTGTTGTAATATGAGTATAATTGTGTTTTTTTTAAAAGAGAAAACATGTACATGCAAGTTTATCTTTTGTAATTTATGTGCCTTAAAACAATAAAGCGTCTAAAAATTGAAAAAATTGGTTCACCCAGGGCGAGGCTCGGCCATTGCACCCCGGCTATGCTGACCGCTGCGAATTCCCCAAATGTGGGAATCTCGACTGCATAATTTGTGGTAGTGGGGGACTGCGTTCGCTCTCTCCCCTCATTATAGTGTTGAAGAAAAGGTCAAAGACAACCTGGCTACAGCTTGCATGTGTGGCGGCTTCTTTGCTCCAGGAGAGACTTTCTGGTGCCAATGTCCTCCCAAGAATGTGTCCTTCCTTTGGGCTCGAAATATCTCTGTCCCTTGCAGTGAGCCTCTCAGCGTGCCACGCTCCAGAGCCAAGCAAGTTCAATATTGTCATATTTAGCGTCTTTGGCATTGAGTCCAAAAAAGATCCGCTGCTGATGTGCTGAAGTTTCTGCCGTCAATTGAAACCATCTGTTTTGGTTTCGAGATGCGTCTTTGTTTGTTTTTCCACAAGGCAGGAGATGGGTGCACCGTTCCCGGAGGCGCTGCAATACCGGGTCTATGCGTGGAGTGAACGGGGCAAGCCCCTCTTTCAGCTCCCAGTGCTAAAAATCCATTTAATATATAGTCCCCGTATAGTGGACGTATCAGATATTAAACTGATAAGAACAGATACTACACTTGATCTTAGCCAAAAGGCCGAGAAGCGATGACCCTTAAAGTTTGCTGCGGGAGACGGACTCGTTGCGCAGTCGCCGCAGGTCTTGGTGAGGCTCTTTTGACCTGGCGTAACAGAGGCGCTGGGTAGCTTGGATCGCCCAGGTGCTAATGACTGCTCTTGTCTTTCACAAACTCAGAATGCTCAGCCAAATGGCCAAGCCTACCAAAAATAGGTTGAACTCGTAGGTGTTCCTCTCCACGGAAGTCTTTAGTAAAAGGCGAAAGACTTATACGCTTTGAAGAGAAACCAGAGTTATTGTGGAGGCCGTCCTCGAGAACAGACACCACCATAGTTGTCCCAGTCCAAGCCCTCGCGGTGGCCCTCACTTGGCTCTAGAAGCGTGGTTGCTTGAAAAACAGTCTTTGTTGGCTGAACTTTTCGCCTCAACTGCCCTATGGTGGCTTTATAATTCAGCATTGGTGGTTCAGTGGTAGAATTCTCACCTGCCACGTGGGAGACCCGGGTCCGATTCCCGGCCAATGCAATAGACAGTTCTTTGTTGTCTGAAAATAAAGTATAATGCCTCCACCACTTGGACTCTGCTACAGCAAACACACAGGTCTTTGGAGTGTACAAGTAAAGAGGGATGTTCTCCGTGCCGACTCCCATTGATTTGAGAACTCAGTGAGATGCTCGACATCAAATCACTGTAAGGGACGACCGGTGGAATGTATCCCTTCTTAAATGACTTGGAGCATTG
>NW_027263261.1:0-91901 GCF_902827115.2 Pseudochaenichthys georgianus
AGGTATTTGAGTTCAACATGTAAGAAGTAGAAAGTACAGGTATTTGAGTTCAACATGTAAGAAGTAGAAAGTACAGGTATTTGAGTTCAACATGTAAGAAGTAGAAAGTACAGGTATTTGTGTTCAACATGGAAGAACTAGAAAGTACAGGTATTTGAGTTCAACATGAGAGAAGTAGAAAGTACAGGTATTTGAATTCAACATGTAAGAAGTAGAAAGTACAGGTATTTGTGTTCAACATGGAAGAACTAGAAAGTACAGGTATTTGAGTTCAACATGAGAGAAGTAGAAAGTACAGGTATTTGAATTCAACATGAGAGAAGTAGAAAGTACAGGTATTTGAGTTCAACATGTAAGAAGTAGAAAGTACAGGTATTTGAGTTCAACATGTAAGAAGTAGAAAGTACAGGTATTTGAATTCAACATGTAGGAAGTAGAAAGTACAGGTATTTGTGTTCAACATGTAAGAAGTAGAAAGTACAGGTATTTGAGTTCAACATGAGAGAAGTAGAAAGTACAGGTATTTGGGTTCAACATGTAAGAAGTAGAAAGTACAGGTATTTGAGTTCAACATGTAAGAAGTAGAAAGTACAGGTATTTGAGTTCAACATGAGAGAAGTAGAAAGTACAGGTATTTGTGTTCAACATGTGAGAAGTAGAAAGTACAGGTATTTGGGTTCAACATGTAAGAAGTAGAAAGTACAGGTATTTGGGTTCAACATGTAAGAAGTAGAAAGTACAGGTATTTGGGTTCAACATGTAAGAAGTAGAAAGTACAGGTATTTGAGTTCAACATGTGAGAAGTAGAAAGTACAGGTATTTGTGTTCAACATGTGAGAAGTAGAAAGTACAGGTATTTGTGTTCAACATGTAAGAAGTAGAAAGTACAGGTATTTGAGTTCAACATGTGAGAAGTAGAAAGTACAGGTATTTGTGTTCAACATGTAAGAAGTAGAAAGTACAGGTATTTGTGTTCAACATGTAAGAAGTAGAAAGTACAGGTATTTGCTTGACAAATACAAAATGGATTCACAAATACCTGATGGAAAGTTGTACATGTTAAAGAGATAAAATATGTTGCGTATTTGGAGATCCGTTTTACATTTGCACATTTATTTGCAAATGTAAATGCATTTGTGGATGTAATTGCATTTGTGGATGGTGTTTTACATTTATAAATCACATATTTACACACAAATGATTTGACATATCTAAGCCCATAGTTATTTATAATTTGTTAGCATGATTTTAATAAGCATTTAACATTTTCAATTCATTTCAGAGAAGCTCTTATGGCACGGTGGTTTTAGTTAACGTTAGCTACCTTTGCTATTAGCTAACATTAAGATTAGCCTGCCAGGAGTTTTTGCCATATTGACCTTATAAACAGTAAAGTTACCTGCCAACATTTAATTTCGTGTAAGTACGGCTGACAATGCAAATACTCAGTGAAGCTGAATAACTTACCAAGACGTACTTCCAGAGAAACGTCTTCCACAGATTCCAGTCAGCAGCTCTGCCTGTAGTGCTCTACTGCCATGTGCGCTGCTGCTCCCTTGGCTTCAAGCCATGAACTTGAAGTTACAAGTACAGTTTGGTCGAATCGAGTAAAATCATAAGGTTAGTTAGAAATAAGTAAAGTTACGAAGTTGGTTTAAGAAGGCTACCCTTCTTCTTCTCTGGAGTCAACAACCCCCCCTTGTCTTTCAGGGTTTAATGAAGGATAGTTTAACTGTGAAGGAGCTGTGATCAATGTGTGGACCAAATGACTAAAAGCATATTCAGAGACACAGAACAAGCTTTTGGACAAGTTTCCTTTTTTATTAGGAAATGAAACAAAACATGTCAGATACTTTTTTCTATTCGGGGGAAAACTTGCAATGGTTCAATTGAAAATACAAAAGTACAAAAAAAAGTATGTATTTATCACAAAAAGAGTACACAATGGTATATGCAACACTCAAATATGTTTTAAAAACAAAAAAGTAACTTAAAGATATCACCAATAAACTTCCCCAGTTCATTACTGACTCTACAACTTTTTTAAGTTTTACATTTGATTAATCAAACAAGGCTTATTTTTGAACTAACTTGCAAACATGGCCAGCTCAGAAAATTAAAAACATTTGTTGAAACCAGAGTTCAGTTTGCTCCGCTAATAATTAATCGTATTCATGGATTCCAGAGAAGAGGAAACTTTAAAGGCCTTTTTCTCAAAACGATGACAATCATTATATAATGTGACATATTTCGCTTAACATTTGGAGTACAAAAACAATCCTGATATCATTAGAAAGCTAGGAATCTCCTCTTTCCAACAGTGTATACAACCAAGGTCTTCGGGTCAATGCGGAGCAGCACATTTGTTCTCACTCGTCATATTTATACTGTTTCTCTCCAGTGTGAGTGCATTCATGTCTCCTAACGTGACCTGATGATGTGAACAATTCCCCACACGTTTCACACCAATAGGGTTTCTCTCTAGTGTGAATGCGTTCATGTCTCCTAAGGGTACTTGATGATTTGAACAATTTCCCACATGTTTCACACCAGTACGGTTTCTCTTCAGTGTGACTGACACGGTGAGATATTAGGCTACTTATCCCAGAAAAAAGCTTCTCACATTGGTCACAGCTAAATGGTTTCTCTCCAGTGTGAGTACATTCATGTTTTCTTAAGTTACTCAATGATCTGAACAATTTCCCACACGTTTCACACGAGTAGGGTTTCTCTCCAGTGTGGATGCGCTGGTGGGCTTGAAGAGCATATTTAACGGCAAATGTGTTCCCACATTGGTCACAGCTGTACGGTTTCTCTCCAGTATGGATGCGTTGGTGGACTTTTAACTGACTACCAGTAGAAGACGTTTTCCCACACAGGTCACAGCTGTACGGTTTCTCTCCAGTATGAACTCTGTGATGAATCTTTAATTGTCCAGAGGCTTTGAAGGATTTGTCACACAGGTCACAGCTGTGCAGTTTGAGTCCCTCTGTTCCTCTCTGGTTCTAAAGCAACAGACATACAGAGAGAGAGACATTCATTAAGCACATTTTTTGACAATCTTTTGCATCATGTCTTCTTGAACAAAAACAAAAGTAATTGAGCTGTCATTTTCAACTAATCGTTCTCGACAAATGTTATTAAACTGTTAAAGAATCACTCAAATGCAGCAGTAAAGGTAAAAAACTATTTTAAACATACTGAAAGAACCAGCATCAAAAGCCCTAATTCTGCATAACATCGTATTATTATATCCATCCATCTTCTCCCGCTTATCCGTGGTCGGGTCGCGGGGGTAGCAGTTCCAGCAGAGAGCCCCAAACTTTTTTTTCCCTGGCGACATCAACCAGCTCTGACTGGGGGATCCCAAGGCGCTCCCAGGCCAGCGAAGATATATAATCCCTCCACCTGGTCCTAGGTCTGCCCCTTGGTCTCTTCCCAGCTGGACGTGCCTGGAACACCTCCCTAAGGAGGCGCCCAGGTGGCATCCTAACTAGGTGCCCAAACCACCTCAACTGGCTCCTTTCGACGCCAAGGAGGAGCGGCTCAACTCCGAGTCCCTCCCTGATGACCGAACCTCTCACCTTATCCCTAAGGGAGACACCAGCCACCCTGCGGAGAAAACCCATCTCGGCCGCTTGTATCCGTATTATTATATATAATAGTAAAAATGAATGGGGACAGGAGGGTGGCCCTGATGGCGGGGGGACAGGAGGTTGGCCTGGATTGGGGGGGACAGGAGGTTGGTCCTGATGGGGGGGGACAGGAGGTTGGTCCTGATCGGGGGTGACAGGAGGTTGGTCCTGATGGGGCCGGCAGGAGGTTGGTCCTGATGGGGGGGGCGGCAGGAGGTTGGTCCTGATGGGGGGGGGGGGGGGGGGGGGGGGGGAGCTCAATGAGGACGGGGTGATGGGGTCACGGATTTGGGTCGGGTGAGTAGACGGGCGGCGGAGTTCTTGATGTATTGGTTGAAGGAGAGGGTTTGGTCGAATATGATGCCTAGGTTCCAGATGTGAGGATAGGTTAGAACTGGGAAACCGTCTATGTTGAGGGTGAAGTTTTGGATCGATGTGTTGAGCTTTTTAGGTCCAATGATGATTATTTCAGATGTATCGCAGTGGAGAAGGACTTGGTGGAGAGGAGGAGCTGGGTGTCATCGGCAAAAGCAGTGGAATTGAAGTCCATGACGGCGGATTAAGTGACCAAGGGGAAGCAGGTAGAGGATGAAGAGGAGGGGGCAGGGAACTGAACCTTGGGGGATTTTCAGTTATGGATGCAGATGAACTGGTGTCTGTCAGATAGGTATGATGTGAACCAAGAGAGGGCAGTGATGTTGAAGGTGGTTTCAAGACGGGTGAGGAGGTTGGAGTGATTGATGGTGTCGAGGAGGATGAGGATGTTGAGGTTACCGGCGTCGGAGGAGAGGAGAAGGTCCTTGGTGGTTTTGGTGCTGTGGTTTGAGCGGAATCTGGCAGGTGGCTTGAGGGGGAGCAGGTGGCTTGAGGGGGAGCAGGTGTGGTGGTGGTTAAGCTGCTGTAGATGTTGTCTATTTTGCTTCGGCAAAATGTGAGAAAAGAGTTGCATATGTCAACTGTGAATGACTGAGAGGTGTTGTCCAGGGGGCTGAGCAGTTTGATTATTGTGGAGAAGAGCGTTTGTGGATTAACTGAGAGTAGGTGGAGCGGGCAGGGGAGAGGGCAGCTTTGTATTGCTGTAGGTTTGAGAATCGTGAGACCTGGGCTGCAGTGGAATAATCCAAAAATCAGCTCCTATCGTCTATTCCTTGACCTCTGAGTGAAACGTCACGGGGTTAAGGGATAGTGGATAGGAGAATTCAAAAGGACTTAGGAGAAGAGACTGCAGTACTTTAGAGAATCCGACTGCACTTTCACTATCCGACGTGTTTATGATGCGCCAGCGGACGTCCTGAATGTGCGTCTCCTGCTGTGGGGAAACCATGTAAACTACAGTTTTCTATACAGCGGACTACAAACATGGATGTTCAATAAGAACGAGAGACTACTGTAAACTCATCTGGAGACTCTGCACCGTGCTCTGATGCTGCTGCTTTGCTTTATGAACGTGGACAACAAAGAAATATATTCTTCAGGACCAAAGCTGGAATTGAATTAAAAAGGAAAGTGAAACTTATGCTCGTCACCCTCTCGCTCCGGTCCACATTAATACCAATGATCCCAATACGTATGATTGATGAAAAGATCTTAAAATAAATACAGATGTATAGGGCTGTACCCGAATATTCGACTATTCGTTCGGTGGCCAACTATTCGGGTTTCAATTTCATTATTCGGATATTCGTTTTTTTATTTGTTTCCCCCTAAATGTATGCTTTCAATAAAGGTGAATTGCCATATAATCTTTTTGAAAAATAGAGATCGCACATCAGTCCTGTGTACAGATCAGTTCGATAAAGTCATGCCTAAACAGCAACATTTTACACGATAAATACGGGTTTAAATAGCAGTATTTGCCACGGAAGGCGAGTGGCAGCTACAGTAAACCTTCTCTTACTCTGGCATCTTGTGGCAACTCCCGCTCAGCAGCGGCAGATGCCTCGGCAAGTTGTGGCATCGGTGGCATATGCCGGAAGTACTTGCCACAGATACCACGGAGTAGTGGCCTCTGTGGCAGATGCCGGAAGTACTTGCCACTGCCTGCAGATGCCACGAAATGAGCCAGGCCCTACTGCTGATTTGCATATTGGAACTTTATGTGTGCACAAGAACACATATGTAAAATTAACACTCATCAACATAATGTGGGCTCGCAGGCTGATAGACTAGGATATCTGATCTCGGTGGGTCTTAATGAGGCTTGATACAGACCTCAGTTAGTATATCATATTTCTAAGCAAATGCCTACTATAATATGTATATCATATATTATAAGTAGAGATGTCCCGATCCGATCACGTGATTGGGGATCGGAGCCGATCACGTGATTTTTAAAAGATCGGAATCGGGAGAAAAAGATCGAGGATCGGGAATCCTTAAAAAAAATATTTTATTTAATGTTACAAAACAAAAATGAGCATGTTCACGTCTTAAAGTCATCTTGAGGCCTTAGCTTTGGTTTGAAATTACACAACATCATGTATGTGTTGCTTCTTTTGGGCTTGTTTTCATAGACCTGGTTGCTTATTTCTCTCAAATCTGGCAACAGAGTGGGCGCAGTGTCTACTAGTAGCAGTAAGCTAACGAGAGGCTCCGTTCAGCTGGTGACTCGGGAGTCGAGACAGAGCAAATGTCAGGAGTTTGGAAGTATTATAAAATTGAAAGCGAAGGCAGTGTAACAGCCAGATGCAATGTTTGCAAGAAGGAGGTTCCGCGTGGTGGAAAGAACAGATTTATTTAATTTTTTGAAATCTCCAATATCAACGTAAGAGCTTGTGCCTCTTCGGGGGGTGCTAACACTTAACCATAAACGTTATCGTTTACTTTCTCCGTCTTTATATGTAGATATTACTTTTCTCCGTTAATCTCTGTCACGTTGTTTCCAAAGCAACAACAACTTCCTGTCAACAGCGCTACCTCTCCTTCAAAATAAAAGCATGTCTACAAATAGGAAGCCAAGCCAAATTACACTTAAGATATATACAACTGCAACGAAAGTAACAAACACAATGCGATATCCTTTTCAATTTCAAAGAACACAAATTGGGTTACATTAACAAATAACTATAAAACAACAATACTGTAGGATAACAAAAAGAAGTGGTTTGCTGATGACTACTATTGAATTGTGTTACTCCAGTAAGATGGAAATATAATACTTTGTTTATTCATGTTATGTTAAGCTGCTGTTGTTCATTGCATTATTACTAGACTAGTTAGTCTTAAGGCGAGACACGGCAGGCAAAGACATCGTTTTTCAAGTACTGGTCAATTTTGAGATGTTGTGCTATTTTGATTCTATAACATGTTTTCTTTCAGGCTTTTGGAAGGAAAACGTACAAAATACACATTTATGTGTTTATTTTACTATAGTTTGTCTATTTGCGTCTGGAGATTTCTCCTAAATTCACCAAAAGTTAGCATTCTAACGTAACATAAAGTACCGCGACTGCTCTGTGCACCATGTCAACAGAGGTATCGCTGGAAAGCTCCGTCTCTCCTGTACAATCTCATCGGATCCAAATATGGTCATTTCCTTTGTATCAGCAACCAATCGTGAAAGCACAAAGTGGTCTTAAACCAAGAAACTAAATCTCATTGGCTGTTGTCAATTTCTGACAACGTGATTCGTTCAGATGCGTCACGTGGTGTGCTAAAACACTTCCTGATTAGCTTTCCGCTATTAATTGAAATCTCAAAATGGCAAAAGAACGGCGAAAAAAACTTTCACAGAGAAGACGACAACAATTGTCACTTGCACGAAGCAAGGTTATACAAAAAACAAATGACCCCGAACATGAAATACCTTCACGGAGTGCGTCGATGCGCAAACTGTCATCCAGAGAACAGCAGGGTTTAGCTAGCGCCTCACTGCAATCTTTAACGGTCGTTTTCTGAAAATGAGTTTTTTCTCCTACTCTGAGTTCGGAATCTCAACTTCAATAGCACGTAGAGACACCAAACCTTCCAGTTATATTCCTATCAATATTATGAAGGCTTTTACAGAAGGGTTTGTTCATATATCATTCATAGCCTGAATTATACAACATTGTACACCTAAAAACATGGCGGAAATGGATATTTTAGGGCTGTTGACAGTATTTTCTGATTTATGGAGTGATAAAAAGAGATATCCAATATCCCTTCTGTAAAAGCCTTAGATACTAATATGACTACAAAATTAAACAAGAATTTTGAATCTGGCTTTATCCAAAAGTGAAATGTATTAAAATATGTGCATATTTAATGAGATAATGGTTAATTTGCATATTTAAACATGCTATTTCAGAAAACTTGTAATACAAAAGACAATTGCCTTATTGTAAGTAATTAACTGGAGAAATGTCTAGCTGATAACTTTAAGTTAAAAAAATTACCCTATTCAACTGGGGTGTCTCGCCTTAAGGCTAGAATTCTGCACTAAGCCACATTTTTATTTTATTTTATTATTTGTGACTGAATGTGAACTTGTGAAGCTAGTCAAGCTACCTCTTTCCAGTAGAGTTATTTTTGTTTTGTTACTGCACTCAATTTATTTACATGGTTATTTTGTGGTGGACCCAGGGCCGGCCCTCGGCATAGGCAGTATAGGAGAATGCTAAGGGCGCATCAACCCATAGGGGGCGCCGGGAAAAAAAAGAAGAAAAAAAGAAGTTAGAAATTGAAAAAATATATTTTTTTAAATTTCATAACACAATTTCCCGATTTTGGATCAACAAAGTACATCTTATTATCTTATACTAACAGAACTACGTATATATTGCGTACAGCGCCCATAAACTATGGCACCCCCCCAAAATCAAGTTGAACTGCCCCAGTCCCAGTAAAAACCAGAGGTTTATGTGAAATTGTTCTTTTCTTTTAAATAATGGTTGTAGTGTGCAATTATAGGTTTTAATTTTGTATTTGTATTCATTTAAAATAAATTAAACTCCCAAAAAACGTGCACAGCTTCTGTGTGCTTTTATTAACATTGGAATTTACTGTGTAAGCGGCCGCGGGGGGGAGAGCTTTAGAGAGCTGTCTCCTGAAAGACTGAGCGGCTCTGATAACCTCAGCTCAGTGAGGCAAAGGCACACCTTTATATGATCATTATAGTTATAAAAAATAAGAGAATAGATGAAAAACAGGTATAAAATACTGACAGTACAAAAAAGTTGTTATTAATAAACAAGAATACAGTTTGAAAGGGGAGTGATTTGTAAAATATCCATAAAGAAAAAGAAAATCAGCTTACAGTTCTGTTTCATCTGGTGTTGAGAGATGAATCCATAGATCTCCTAATGTTGCTCTCAAAGTGCACCAGATTGATGCTTTTAACTTCAATATAAAAAAAAAAAGTCTTCCCGAGGGAGCATGCCCCCGGACCCCCCTAGAAGAGGTGAGGTCCCCCCCTACTTAAATCATGTTCACATGGATAGGAAACTAAATACAGTTGCACACATCTTGTGTCAATATCTTTCTGTGTTGGTAGTCATGCCACAACCGTGCACGCGCGAATCATAGTGAGTGTCTGCATTTTGGGGGGGGGCGCAAGCTAAAATCTTGCCTAGGGCGGCAAATTGGTCAGGGCCGGCCCTGGGTGGACCACTGATAAGCTTTATTTTGTTTTGATCCAATGCTGCACAACTGAACTGATCCAATGCTGCTGTGAAAAAAAGAAGCTATATCCATGTTGGATAGAATGGATAGTTGGGTACTGTCATTTAAATAAAAAATAACCTTAGGGGACAACTTGAATGCTTTTCTCCTTTTTTTTCTCTTAAAGCATTGCATAAAGATCGGATCGGGATGCAATGCAGCAATGACATTTCTGCTGCTTTGCAAAACGAGTTAACACTGCAGTCACATGTTATCCGGATGAGTGCTGCAGAATACCGTTTTTATAAAAGGGATAAATATGTGTGTAGTCTTTCATATTAAACATGATCGCTGGTAGATAGCCACAGAAGTCTTAACCCAGTTTAACCTGGGCGGATGTTTACAGGTCACAGCTGAAGACTTCTCCACGCTGCTTTCAAACTGTGAGTAAACAACCTGTGCTTCCCTGGAGGCTGTCTGAAGGCACACAGGTCTCAGGTGGACTTGGCATCACATTAGGAACGATATTCAGTGATAAGTCTGGCAACAATAGCTGGTTTAAGTGATTTATTGGAGTTTGCAATGTTTTGAACAGACATCCCCAGTCAACTCGTTTTTCTTGTTGTAGTCCTCGCTGTTCGCGTCCGGATATCTCCATCGTAACCACAACCTCACACACTGGTACTGAATGTGCATCAAAGTCTTCCTACCGAGCCAAATATACCAAAAGATGTATGTAAACGACAGAAGAAGCGATCGAAATGTGTATTTCAGTCGAAGGCCACTGTAAACACCTCTGTAAACCAGTTAACCCGGAACACCGGACGAGTAGCGTGACAACATGTGCGGCGGAAGAAGGAGAATAAGATGAGATAAGTGTGTCGAACACTAGACTGTGTGTGGCTTCGGCAGTCAAACATATTACAAATACTCAACAGAGGAATTAATACTGGATTTCTGCTTTTATAAAATAGTTGTTTCTGACCTGAGATCCGCGTGCCCTCCGCTGATCCTCCATCTTGTTTCTGTTTCTTCCTGTCACGTCACTACCCGACCCGTCCCCCTGCCCGATCGGTACTGCGCATGTGCGAGATGGACCGCCATATTGGACAACTCCGGACGGCAACCCAAGATGGACCCTTGACACAGTGGCTTTTGGCAAAGCTCAAAAATAAAACGAGAGATAGATGAGTTATTGTTGTTACAACGTGACTTCACTTTTATTTAACAACTCTTTTTATTGGCTTCTTTTATTTGGGGTTCAGTACGTCGTCAGAAGAAGTGAGGAATGGATTTAACGTCTGTTAGACAGCTATCATACTGAATACATATTTACTGTGAATGTATGCAAATACGTATGGCATATGGCTGTCTAACAGAAGTTAAATTCATTCCTCACTTATTCTGACAATGTACTGAACCCCAAATAAAAGAAGCCAATAAAAAGAGTTGTTAAATAATAGTGAAGTCACGTTGTAATAACAATAACTCATCTATCTCTCGTTTTATTTTTGAGCTTTGCCAAAAGCCACTGTGTCAATGTCTTCCTACTTGGTTTGCCGTCCGGAGTTGTCCAATATGGCGGACCATCTCGCACATGGGCACTGCAGATCGAGCAGAGCTGCAGATGAGTTTTTATTATATCAAAAACCTGTTGAAATGCTACTGTTTTTTACTGTCCCAAAAAGCGCGTCGGCAGCCTCCAGGAAGGCTTCTTTCACAACTTCACCGTCTTTGAAAGACTTCATGTGTTTCGCAAGAACGTGACTGACACGATAAGGTGCTCTGGTAGCAGCCTTGCTCTTGTTGTTGGGCCTGGTGAAAATGGACTGCTGTGCATTTAGCTGTGCTTTCAGGCCCCTCCCCTTTTGGAGCGTAGGGCAGAATTAGGAGGGAATTCCGTCTCGTAGCGTTTGTGCAGTGTTTTGAAATGCCGCTCCTTTGTAACGCGTTACTGTAATAATATTACTTTTGTCGGTAACGGAGTAGTGTAACTCGCTACTTTTGTAATTCAGTAATCACACTACAGTTACTAACATTGCCCCGACACGCGTTACTTCGTTACTTACTAAAATCAGTCATAATCACACTGACAGACAAGAGGGGTTTCCGCCTCAGGTTTATATGCAGAGGCGCGGGAAGATATTTTGAGTGGGGGTGCTGAGGTGCTGGACTCCAGTGAACACTATTACGGGCACTTTAGAGCACGCACAAAAGCACTCCCCACACGCACACACACAGTACACCCGCGACTGTAAGGCTCGATAATCAGCTCGGCATATAGGCGGGGGTAAGGTGCTATTTTTTACGAGTGGGGAGCGGACCTCACCTCCTCTAGGGGGGTCCGGGGGCATGCTCCCCCGGGAAGATTTTTTTTAATATTGAAGTTAAAAGCATCAATCTGGTGCACTTTGAGAGCAACATGAGAGATCTATGGAGACCTCTCTCAACACCAGATGAAACACAACTGGAAGCAGATATTCTTTTTCTTTATGGATATTTTACAAATCACTCCCCTTTCAAACTGTATTCTTGTTTTACTGCCATATAGTATTTCATAACTGTTTTTCCTTTATTCTCTTATTTGTTTTATAACGATAATGATCATATGAAGGTGTGCCGCGGAAATAATCTTTTGAATAATTTGTGACCAGACCGTTTGAGACCCACTGAGATAACTTGGACTAAAGTGAACTATCTAAACACTCAGAGAGTCCTTTAGCTCACCTGAGCCTCTCCGTCTGAGAGGAGAGGACTCCTACAGCTTGTTGTGGAACCAACAGCTCCGTATGTCCGTTAGTGCAGCGAGCTAACTGCTAACCAGATGCTAACAACACGGCCCCTGCTGCTGGCACCGGTAGATAACATATCTCTCTTTCTTCTCTCAATTATTTTATTTCTATTGTGCACTCTAATCAATATTAATCTAACTATTGTTCGTTTATACATTTTAAGAATGGCGTTTATCTTTTTTGAGAAAGAGTTCTTATTTTATTTTATTTATGTGGGTCTACAACAGATGGAACAGTTTGTGTCAGTAATGTGTGCTAACAGAGGCGGGGGTGTGTGGAAACAACGGGGACAGAGCTGCTGTCAGACGATCAGCTGTGCGGCGTCATCACAAACGGACGTGGCTTCACGTGACGCTCCGGAGGAAAGGACGTCCCATTGCTCTTAAAACTCGTTTCCCTGCTTCTCGTGGTTTCCTTGCGTCCCTCCATGCTTCCCTGGAGGGAGCGACTAGAGGCAGGGAAACGACGCAAGTGAGGGACGCAAGGAATCCATTTAATCGACCTGAGACGGATACACAGATGGCTCCTCCGCGGATGCATTTCTGGGAACGGTGGAGGCGTTACGCACGGCCGGACTTATCTCAGCCAATGACAGCTCTGCATGCATCCCCTGGATATTATTTTAGAAACTGCTCTCATCAGACGCAATGTTTACAGAGAGAACAGCTGAGAGGTCCGTGCAGAAAGCAGAGCAGTGTGTATAACTCAGTGTAACAGGCCTACTCTCTTTATTTGCTTTAGTTTAGTAGATATCTACAAACAAAGAGTCAATATGTTTCTAAGACCATTTAGTGCTTCACATAATAAAATACCAGCCCACTCTCTTCAGTCTGCGTACAAATGACACGACTTTGCAAAGGCGTACAATAGATACGCAGAAGTCCGATTTTGCGTGCATATGATACTCCCACTTTACATTTGTTATGAACGTATTTCAAATGCGTTTATTTTCTACATATCTTTGCCATTTATATCCAGTCTCTGATTGTGTTACGTTATTATGAGAGTGCTCTCATACTTGTTTGATTCTGAAATTGTATATATTTATATAAATATGTGTGTGTGTGTGTGTGTGTGTGTGTGTGTGTGTGTGTCCCCGCATCTGTAGCCTGTTATTGTCTCATGACACCGTCCTGTGAATGAATCAAAGTAGATATATAAGTGGTCTTGAACACATGTGTCCTCAGACAGAGGCTGAGCCTCCTGTCATCATTAATGGACGTCTCTTTAAGATGACCGCTCAGAGGAGAGGAGTTCTCCTTTCTCTCACCGCCTGCTGCTTCCTCTCCTCTCTCCTCGGTTCCCCTCCTCTCTCCTCGGTTCCCCTCCTCAGTCCTCCGCTCGCATCTCCTAAGTCTCGAGAATAGGAGTCGAGGAGGGGAAATTTGAGTATTGAGAAACCTCTATTGTCACACACTAAAATATGAAGTGTTGGATTGTAAAAAGCTTTTCATTGTTAGGGGGGCCACAGGTCAGTGTTAGGGGGGCACTGGCCCCCCCTGGCCCCCCTAGAACCACCCCTGTAAATTCCCTGTCAGACTTGTAATTTATTTAGTCTGATCAGATCGATCCTGATTTACACCAACATCTCTTTGTGTATTTAGAAAACTTACATATCTTGTTATTTGCTTTTCTTTTGGTATCAGTACTAAAAAGCAGGTATTGTATTAAAAAACACCATAACAACCAGCTCTATGTTCTGTCTGCTGGGTTTGAGAAAAATGCTTTTGTAATAAACATGTAAATACTTATTGTAATTGTCAGTCGTTTTGGATAAAAGCGTCAGCTAAATGCAATGTAATGTAAATATTTACAACTTTGTCATATCATATCATATCTCTTAAAATACCATGCATGGGTTTGTCAATTCTGCCCATTGTGTACTCTATTCCTGAAGAAACACACCTGTACATCGTTTCATTCTGTATTTATTTTAACTTGTCGGTAGTAATATATAACAAGAAATATGTCAGTCAATACAAGCTGTGCATTAAACAGTGAAAGCACCACAATACTTACAGTGCTCGTTCAACAGGTATTAAAGTAACTGAGGTTTGAAATGTAGAAAGAACATATTACAGTTAAGCTAAAACATAGTAATGTAATGAGACAATTTAGACAACATCATGTAACTAGCCTGGTAAAGAAGTAAAAGCCATAGACTTTATTGTTTAGGTCATTATGGGGATATACATTTCATCTAAGTTCATAATAGAAAGACATTTGATGACAGTTTGTTGGAATTCTGTATTCATACGCAGTGGGGGGTCAAACAGCCGAGGGCCCGAGCCCTGAGCGTAGGCTTGAGGGATTTCTATCAGATTCCTCCACACAGGTTGCTGGCGCCAAAAGGGGGACCCAGGAGGCCGACACAGCGGAGTTCGTCTGGCTGAAGGTCATCAGGCCAAAGTGGCTCAACCCCAGGCTCTTCGGCCCCGACCGAGTGACCCAGCGGACCTCTCATGCCGTCCGCATAGGAGGAAAGGGGGACAGCTGGTGCCAGTGTGCGGCGGGGAAACCACCTGCTAGGACCGGGGACGACATCTGGACGGACGTGGCCCTCGCAGAGGAGGTCGACTCGGAAGCAGCCATCAGTGGACCGGAGGAGGAGGATCGGGAAGACATCTCTCCAGCATCGACCCGGAAGCCGCCATCAGCGGGCCGGAGGAGGAGGATCCAGAAGACATCTCTCCAGCATCGACCCGGAAGCCGCCATCAGCGGGCCGGAGGAGGAGGATCGGGAAGACATCTCTCTCAGGCAGCCCAGAAGCCGCCGTCAGCGGATCGGGGGGACAAAGACACGGCAAGCCAGGACGGCCCAGGGGACTCCACTCTCCGCTGAAACAGGTGGATATAGCCGGTGTGGACTTTGTTTCAATACCCCATTCTTTGAGGGAGAAGCTGCCCCTTCCCCTTCGTACTGAATGCCCTGTTTGGCTTACACGCGGAGGAGGACGAGCACGATGACTCAGCCGACAAGGACCATTTTTTAAAAACATATTTTGGTCTCCCTCCACGGTCATAAGAAGTTGTTATGGTGGACTGTTCCTACAGGTTCAAAGTCTCTGAATCCCAGCGTCTGATGGATTTATATAAATGTTGGGGAACAGACATAGAAAAGAACGACAGTGGTCATGTTCCACATGCTGTGTATACGTTGGTCTCTGAAGGTGAGATCAAAAGAGGGATTAAAGCAAACAGATATTGTTCTAAACTATAAAGTAAACAGGTATTATCTTGGACTGTATTGAAGTGAACATGTATTATTTGGGACTGTTTTAAAGTAATCCTATATATATATATAAACCTTCTTACTTACACTCCATGATCCAGACACCCTGACACACACACACACACACACACACACACACACACACACACACACACACACACACACACACACACACACACACACACACACACACACTTCCTCTCACCCTGACACACACACACACACACACACACACACACACACCCTACCCAGATATCACACACACACACACACACACACACACACACACACACACACACACACACACACACACTTCCTCTCACCCTGACACACACACATACACTCCCTGACCCAGATATCAACACACACACACACACTTCCTCTCACCCTGACACACACACATACACTCCCTGACCCAGATATCAACACACACACACACACACACACACACACACACACACACACACACACACACACACACACACACACACACACACACTTCCTCTCACCAACACACACACAGGTTCTTTTCAAGGTTCTTTCTGGGGCCAATATAATCTCAAGCACCAATATATCTGTGTACAATGTTTGATACCAATATATCTGTGTACAATGTTTGATACCAATATATCTGTGTACAATGTTTGATACCAATATATCTGTGTACAATGTTTGATACCAATATATCTGTGTACAATGTTTGATACCAATATATCTGTGTACAATGTTTGATACCAATATATCTGTGTACAATGTTTGATACCAAGATATCTGTGTACAATGTTTGATACCAAGATATCTGTGTACAATGTTTGATACCAATATATCTGTGTACAATGTTTGATACCAATATATCTGTGTACAATGTTTGATACCAATATATCTGTGTACAATGTTTGATACCAATATATCTGTGTACAATGTTTGATACCAATATATCTGTGTACAATGTTTGATACCAATATATCTGTGTACAATGTTTGATACCAAGATATCTGTGTACAATGTTTGATACCAAGATATCTGTGTACAATGTTTGATACCAAGATATCTGTGTACAATGTTTGATACCAAGATATCTGTGTACAATGTTTGATACCAAGATATCTGTGTACAATGTTTGATACCAATATATCTGTGTACAATGTTTGATACCAATATATCTGTGTACAATGTTTGATACCAATATATCTGTGTACAATGTTTGATACCAAGATATCTGTGTACAATGTTTGATACCAAGATATCTGTGTACAATGTTTGATACCAATATATCTGTGTACAATGTTTGATACCAAGATATCTGTGTACAATGTTTGATACCAATATATCTGTGTACAATGTTTGATTGTTTGGGAAAGAATAGTTTGTGTGAAACCTTCCTTGGGAAATTAAAGGAGTGGAGTCCGGTGGAAGATAAGAAGTGACTCTCCGCCCCAAATATGTCCATACTGTTGTTTATTCTTGCACGGTGCCCCCTGTTTCTGACTGGCCGGTCCCGATACCCGTATCGCACAGCAGCAGAACTGGGAGTCCAGAGTACTCGGTAAACTTGTATTGGTGTTTTTTACCATTAAAATCAGATTATTGTTTTGAACTCCTTCTTTTATTAATCTGACCAGGCTCATCTAACGGACGGAGCAGAGCTGGGCTTTAAGCCACTACTGGGTTTGCTCCAACACCACCCCTGAATCATAAATATTATAATACAATATAATTACTGAGAAATCGATTAATTAATGTGAAGATAGCTTTAATATTGTGTGTATAGTTTGAATATTAAATCTATCAACTAAATATAGTGTAGTAGAAAGTTAAATATGTGCCTCTTAAAGGCTGTATAGAATAATTTGGCATAACATCTACATCAAGGGAAATTAAAAATATATTAACACGTTTCATTTAAAGATAATAAGCCTCTTTATATTTGTCCGAACTTCGCTTTATTTGACATTTTCTAACAGATTTACCCCGAGTTGGTACAGTCCAGTCTCCCCACAGAATGGTACAGTCCAACTGCCAGCGGGAAAGCGCTGTTTGTCACGTGACACGATGTACCCGGTCACCATGGCGACAGAAGAAGGAGAAGGATCGTAGCTGAGAAACGAGAGAAAGCAGAGACTTTGTCTCCGGATTCACACCATAATCCCGGGGGTTTCTACGGTATGTAAACCTTCTAATGTCCCGGTAAACTTGCATTGAGATAGATATGAACCACAGAGAGTTAGGGTCCAGCTACAGCTCAGGGTTTAGCCACATGCTAAAGTTAGCTTCGGAGCTAGCGGTCTGTATTTGTAAACAAAGAGAGGACGAGCTGGAAATGAAACAAAGAATACTTAAAAACCAACTAAAAAATGTTTCTGATGGAAGGAAACGACCCTTTCTCTCTTTGAATGTGGTTTATACCTTTCAGGTAATATCTAGCAACAGTTCAGCCTTACAGTAAACCGTTTTCTATGGTTGGAAACTATACTTTAAGGTCACATACTGCAGCTACATATCAGAGATACATATTCTTTTAATACTCTTTGTTTGTCTTGATTATATCTCACATTTACATTAACAGTAATATATGTATAAATGCTACTAAATATATGATGCTCTACATAGAAAGTACTCAGTGTATGTTGTCGTGCCGAGAGGCGGGGCAATGAAGGAACACAGCTGGCTTCAAAGAGCAGCGGAAATGCAGATGTTGTCGGGTCGCAGCCGGAAGACAAGAGGAAGGATCAAGGAGGGCACACAGTATATACAGTTAGCGCACATAAGTCCGTGCGGAAACAATACGCCCGACCTTAGCTCCACGAGTGAAGGATGTAATACAGTGGTCACACAGTTCACTCTTCTCCCGTTCTAAACACTGAAGGAAAAAGGGTTTTGATACATTAAAATAAACGCCCTGTTTAAACTTTTGATGTGGTTTATACATTTCAGATAACAGCTGTCAACAGTTAACAGCACACAAATAATCAGTTTTTCATGGTTGGAAAGTAAATAAAGTACATTTACTCAAATACAGATTGCAGGTAGTTGTATTAGCTGAAGTATTTTCATTTGATGTCACTTTATACTACTTCTTAATTACATACCAGATATACATATGCACTTTTAATAAGACAAGAGAAGAGTTACACATCATGTGAAACTGAAACTATATATATATATATATATATATATACAAGATGGTTATTAAGTAATCTCAATATATTTCTGTTTTCTTTCTGCTGTCTCTCATTAGGGTGAGTTATCACGATGCCGGGGGAAAACGGGGACCAGTTCAAACAGGGAGACCTGGTGTTCGCCAAGATGAAGGGCTTCCCCCACTGGCCTGCCAGGGTACACACACACACACACACACACACACACACACACACACACACACACACACACACACACACACACACACACACACACACACACACACACACACACACACACACACACACACACACACAGCCCTACTTGCTACAAACTTAAATATGAAAAGGTTCAATGACACACACAGGCCCGGTTCCAGAACAAAATGACTCAGGGTGCATCTGAGATTCGAGAGGGTGCAGTGGGAAAGTGCTATTTTTATAAGTGGGGAGTGGACCTAACACACTCTAGGGGGGTCCTCACCTCCTCTAGGGGGGTCCGTGGGCATGCTCCCCCGGGAAGATTTTTTTTTTTTTAAATATTGAAGTTTAAAACATCAATCTGGTGCACTTTGAGAGCAACATGAAGAGATCTATGGATACACCTCAACACCCATATTAAACAGAACTGTAAGCAGATTTACTATTTCTTTATGGATATTTTACAAATCAAGACCGAAATGTCTACATGCAGAAGATGGCATCTTTTTTACCGGAATATTCCAGCCGATCTGCGTTTTGAAACCATTACCTGCAAAATGAGCGCCTCACCCCACTGTACAGTACTTTTTTAAATATACCTGGGCAGGCTCTGTTTTGCAGAGGTCCTCTGACACTTGCGGGCCGCCAAGGGGTGGCGGTGTTTGGGGTAACGAAGACGGCTGCGGCTGCTCCTTCTCCGTGGGCGAGGCGGGAGGACGTTAGTGTCCACGACAGGCCACAGGTAACATAATGTCCCCATGATCTGAACTGTTACCTGCAGCAGATGCAGTGTTGCTGCTGGCGATAAGGGCTGGTTGTTTTAACCATGTTCTGAGTTCCATCACTGACTGCTGTGTCAGCACCTTGCAGATGACGAACGCGCAGCGCCACAGGTCACGCGCACCTGACATACACTGAACACAAATATAAACGCAACACTTTTGTTTTTGCTCCCATTCTTCATGAGATGAACTCAAAGATCTAAAACATTTTCTATAAACACAAAATAACCATTTCTCTCAAATATTGTTCACAAATCTGAAACAATGTGTGATCGTGAGCACTTCTCCTTTGCCGAGATAATCCATCCCACCTCACAGGTGTGGCATATCAAGATGCTGATCAGACAGCATGGCTATTGCACAGGTGTGCCTTAGGCTGGCCACAATAGAAGGCCACTCTGAAACGTGCAGTTTTGCTTTATTGGGGGGGTCTGGGGGGGTCCGAAAACCAGGCAGTATCTGGTGTGAGGGGTAGGGTTAGGGTAATGTTGTGAATCGAGTGGCCTGTGTTCGTCGTCCATAACATACGCCTGCCCATACCATAACCCCACCACCACCATGGGCCACTCGATTCTGTGAATCACAGATGTATGATTTCACTGCGTCAAGCTCAGACCCCTCCTCATGGGAGCTCAGCTCAACTACCTGCGTGCAGGTGTGTGTAGCTAACGGGATATTCTGTGTGTTCAGGTGTGTCAGTGTGACGGCGGTGGAAGAAGTAAGAGAATCCCGGTCTACTTCTTCGGGAAGCATCAGATGTACGTACACACACACACACATGCACGTGCACACACACACATATACACACACACACACACACACACACACACACACTGTAATCCTGACAGCCAAGACATGGTGACTTCAGAGTTGAATGTCCGTCCTCAGAGGAACGATCCTTCCGGAGAACATCGTGCCGTACGTCGGGAACGAGCTGAAGTTCGGCAGCGGCGTCCGGATCGAAGGCTTCGCTGAAGGCATGTGGGAGATCCAGAACACGCCCGTCGTGGGGAGCAAACTCAAAGTAAGAGTCGCTTATTAAAACTGATGTTCTGTTCAATCCTCTCTCTCTTCATTAGACTCCAGTTCACAACCAGCTGCTCTCGCCTGAAAGTGCAGCAGGTTTACTCGACGTTGAGAAACGGGCCACTATTTCAAGGACACTACGCCATCGAGTGGCGCCGAAGGACTGTTTAAATGCACGTTAAATGCCCAGCATTCGGCGCCACTCGATGACGTAGTGTACTTGAAATAGTGGCTCTGCAGCAGGTGTACTCCACATTGAGAAACGGCCTCTCTCTCCTCTTGGGTTGCTTGGCTCCACTGGACTTTGGTTCAAGGTTCAAGGTCCTTTATTTTGTCATACGACCGTAGCTACAGTGTAGCTATGGCGATGAACATCTTAGGTCACAGGCTTCTCCAACAGAGCAACACAATAACACAGATAAACAAAGATCTAGTGCAAGTATATACAAAAATACACAAAGTAGTGAAATAGTGCAGTAAGAGTCTATATACAAGTTATAGGAATGATATATTAGATAAATAGATAAATAATGACTGAGTATTAGATGAATGTTATGAAATAGTTTCTAAGTTCAGGTGTTAAATAGTCTTCTGGCCTGCGGGATGAAGCTGTCCCTGAGTCTGGTGGTTGTAGTCCGGATGCTGCGGTACCGCCTGCCAGACGGCAGCAGACTGAGCAGTTTGTGGCTGGGGGGGATGGGGGTCTTTGATAATCCTGAGGGCTTTCTTCCTGAGCCGCTGGGAGTAAAGGTCCTCCGTGGAGGGCAGCTCCGTCCTGGCGATGTGCTGTGCAGCTTTCACCACCCTCTGTTTGTTTTTGCTGTACTGATGCATGTTCACACACTTCACACACTACACACACTACACACACTACCAATGAACTGACTTCATAGTTAGCTTAGTTTCTTTAAATAAATATGCTTTAATGGGAGGAATGGCGTGTGGTCTCCTTCTGTTGTCCGTCCTTGAGCCAGGGCGTGACATGGGGGCTCGTCCAAGTCAAATGTTGTTACCATGTGTTTGCTGTGCTAATTTAGGTTGGAGTATCACACATGGATGTAGTTGTTTTGGAGAGCTTTATAATAATCTAGTTTGGGCCAGTTTTCTTTGAGGTAAATATGCTAAAGGTTTGGTGTGGCATGTGACTGGTGTTCTCCTCTGTGAGGCCTAGCAGCAGGTTCTCATGGAGAGTCTGCTGTGGGGGGTTGGCTTTAGCGTGACAGAAAGTGGCTAGAGCAGTTGTCTCTGGATCACGTCCATGGTTTCTTGTGGGGTCGCTGTGTATCCAGTAGCCTTCCAGTAGCCTTCCAGTAGCCTTCCAGTAGCCTTCCAGTAGCCTTCCAGTAGCCTTCCAGTTGCCTTCCAGTTGCCTTCCAGTAGCCTTCCAGTTGCCTTCCAGTAGCCTTCCAGTAGCCTTCCAGTAGCCTTCCAGTTGCCTTCCAGTTGCCTTCCAGTTGCCTTCCAGTAGCCTTCCAGTAGCCTTCCAGTAGCCTTCCAGTAGCCTTCCAGTTGCCTTCCAGTTGCCTTCCAGTTGCCTTCCAGTAGCCTTCCAGTAGCCTTCCAGTAGCCTTCCAGTAGCCTTCCAGTTGCCTTCCAGTAGCCTTCCAGTTGCCTTCCAGTTGCCTTCCAGTAGCCTTCCAGTAGCCTTCCAGTAGCCTTCCAGTAGCCTTCCAGTTGCCTTCCAGTTGCCTTCCAGTAGCCTTCCAGTTGCCTTCCAGTAGCCTTCCAGTAGCCTTCCAGTAGCCTTCCAGTAGCCTTCCAGTTGCCTTCCAGTTGCCTTCCAGTAGCCTTCCAGTAGCCTTCCAGTAGCCTTCCAGTAGCCTTCCAGTTGCCTTCCAGTTGCCTTCCAGTAGCCTTCCAGTAGCCTTCCAGTAGCCTTCCAGATGCCTTCCAGTTGCCTTCCCGTAGCCTTCCAGTAGCCTTCCAGTTGCCTTCCAGTAGCCTTCCAGTTGCCTTCCAGTTGCCTTCCAGTAGCCTTCCAGTTGCCTTCCAGTAGTCTTCCAGTAGCCTTCCAGTAGCCTTCCAGTTGCCTTCCAGTAGCCTTCCAGTAGTCTTCCAGTAGCCTTCCAGTAGCCTTCCAGTTGCCTTCCAGTTGCCTTCCAGTAGCCTTCCAGTTGCCTTCCAGTTGCCTTCCAGTAGCCTTCCAGTTGCCTTCCAGTAGCCTTCCAGTAGCCTTCCAGTAGCCTTCCAGTAGCCTTCCAGTAGCCTTCCAGTAGTCTTCCAGTAGCCTTCCCGTAGCCTTCCAGTTGCCTTCCCGTAGCCTTCCAGTAGCCTTCCAGATGCCTTCCAGTTGCCTTCCCGTAGCCTTCCAGTAGCCTTCCAGTTGCCTTCCAGTAGCCTTCCAGTTGCCTTCCAGTTGCCTTCCAGTAGCCTTCCAGTTGCCTTCCAGTAGTCTTCCAGTAGCCTTCCAGTAGCCTTCCAGTTGCCTTCCAGTAGCCTTCCAGTAGTCTTCCAGTAGCCTTCCAGTAGCCTTCCAGTTGCCTTCCAGTAGCCTTCCAGTAGCCTTCCAGTAGCCTTCCAGTTGCCTTCCAGTTGCCTTCCAGTTGCCTTCCAGTTGCCTTCCAGTAGCCTTCCAGTAGCCTTCCAGTAGCCTTCCAGTAGCCTTCCAGTTGCCTTCCAGTAGCCTTCCAGTAGCCTTCCAGTTGCTTTCCAGTTGCCTTCCAGTTGCCTTCCAGTTGCCTTCCAGTTGCCTTCCAGTAGCCTTCCAGTAGCCTTCCAGTTGCCTTCCCGTAGCCTTCCAGTAGCCTTCCAGTAGTCTTCCAGTAGCCTTCCCGTAGCCTTCCAGTTGCCTTCCCGTAGCCTTCCAGTAGCCTTCTAGTAGCCTTCCAGTAGCCTTCTAGTAGCCTTCCAGTAGCCTTCCCCTAGCCTTCCAGTAGCCTTCCAGTAGCCTTCCAGTAGCCTTCCCCTAGCCTTCCAGTAGCCTTCCAGTAGCCTTCCAGTAGCCTTCCAGTAGCCTTCCCCTAGCCTTCCAGTAGCCTTCCCCTAGCCTTCCAGTAGCCTTCCAGTAGCCTTCCAGTAGCCTTCTAGTAGCCTTCCAGTAGCCTTCCCCTAGCCTTCCAGTAGCCTTCCAGTAGCCTTCCAGTAGCCTTCCCCTAGCCTTCCAGTAGCCTTCTAGTAGCCTTCCAGTTGCCTTCCAGTAGCCTTCCAGTAGCCTTCCAGTTGCCTTCCAGTAGCCTTCTAGTAGCCTTCCAGTAGCCTTCCCCTAGCCTTCCAGTAGCCTTCCAGTAGCCTTCCAGTAGCCTTCCAGTAGCCTTCCCCTAGCCTTCCAGTAGCCTTCTAGTAGCCTTCCCCTAGCCTTCCAGTAGCCTTCCAGTAGCCTTCCCCTAGCCTTCCAGTAGCCTTCTAGTAGCCTTCCAGTTGCCTTCCAGTAGCCTTCCAGTTGCCTTCCAGTAGCCTTCCAGTTGCCTTCCAGTTGCCTTCCAGTAGCCTTCCAGTTGCCTTCCAGTAGCCTTCCAGTAGCCTTCCAGTAGCCTTCCAGCTGCCTTCCAGTTGCCTTCCAGTAGCCTTCCAGTTGCCTTCCAGTAGCCTTCCAGTTGCCTTCCAGTTGCCTTCCAGTAGCCTTCCAGTTGCCTTCCAGTAGCCTTCCAGTTGCCTTCCAGTTGCCTTCCAGTAGTCTTCCAGTTGCCTTCCAGTAGCCTTCCAGTAGCCTTCCAGTTGCCTTCCAGTAGCCTTCCAGTAGCCTTCCCGTAGCCTGAGTTGAGCATGGGGAGTCACCAGTTGTTGTTGCCTCTAGTTGCATAGTGTAAAGGTTTGGTGTATGTTACCTCAAGTTGGTTATCTAGGTTGCTAGATTTGTGTGGTTTGATATGGCTAACATTGTGGAAGATTTATATTGCTCTCATGTTCAGTGTCCGCAGATGTACGGAGTTTATAGCGAATGCAAATCGAAGAGATAATACATTTGACAGCGTAGGTAGACCAGATGTTTGGAAAGACCAGATGTTTGGAAAGACCAGATGTTTGGAAATGCATGTGTCTGTAATTCAGTTCATTTTGTAACTTACCAAATCAGAGTAAATTGTGACCTTCGGTGGAAACAGCAAACCTGTAAACACAAAGGAAATAAATAATAAATAAACAAGGTGTATTTAAACGATCTCAGCCCAGCATAAACCACACACCCTCAAAGCATGGTCACCAAGACGGGCAGCGCGTTACAGGGGGTTCGGGTTGTTTCCCCCTCCCCTCCGTTTACAGCCCCCTCCGGTTACAGCCCCCCCGGTTACAGCCCCCCCGGTTACAGCCCCCTCCGGTTACAGCCCCCCCGGTTACAGCCCCCCCGGTTACAGCCCCCTCCGGTTACAGCCCCCTCCGGTTACAGCCCCCTCCGTTTACAGCCCCCTCCGGTTACAGCCCCCTCCGTTTACAGCCCCCTCCGGTTACAGCCCCCCCGGTTACAGCCCCCCCGGTTACAGCCCCCTCCGGTTACAGCCCCCTCCGGTTACAGCCCCCCCGGAGCGGCGTGGTCCGAGTGCGGGTTGCTGCGGAGCAGAGATACACCTTCAGCCACAGAACTGTAGCGGCCCCGCAGCTTCAATAACGGCTCGCCTAAAGTATCAACATCTCTGACGCTGGCTGGGGTCTGGTTAGTGTGTTCAATATGCTGCGGTGTGTTTATGAGCGGAGCACGCATTGAAAATGCTTTTTAATGAAGACATGCTGATGAAGTTAGCGTTGTACTCTGTGCTCCGTTTAGCCCCGACGGCCCCAGCCCCTGCTCATACACAAGCTTGAACTAAACACTCTCGGTTTCCTCCAAAGGCCCATGCCACTCACAGTTATATGCATTTCTGCGGAGCCCCCTAGGGGACATGGAGAAGAAGAACAAATATATATGAAAAAATATATATATGTTTTGCGAGATCTCACAAAACCCCGTTGCAGCTTGTAGACGGTCCCTAAGCACTCCTCCTCTCCTCCAGCTGCACATTGTGACCAATGCTTGATGTTTAGCTCGGATGACGGCGCGTATCGAACTGTTCTGATCAAAGCGACTCTGTAGCTCGTTGTCTACCGTGCTATGATGGTAAAGTCATGTTGTTTGTATTTTTACAACGTTATGTTCATGAGTTATTGATCCGCGAAATTCGAATCTGTCCATAACTCAGAGGAACGTGCATGTCCCTCGCTCTGAGTGTTCTCCTGAGGTGTCTGCACTTATGTGAAAACCTTTATATACAGTCTGTGTGAAACCGTGCCTATTGCCAAGCACTGATGTTATATCTTTATATTTAAAATAGAATAGAAGAATAGAATTCCTTTATTGTCATCGCACCAGGTACAACGGAATTTAAAAAAGCAATCCTCGCAGTGCATTTCCACATACAACGAATACATATATTATCTATATAAACATATACACATTAAACATGCCCACACATCCATCCCTGCCCGCACATTATTTAAATACAGTTTACAATATAAAAACACAGGGATGATATTTGCATCTCTGATGTCGATCAGTTCATAAGTTAATAAACTATTAAAAAGTAGTGCAGTTGGAAGTTGTAACTGTTCAGTTCAGCGTCTGACGGTGTTCAGTTCTCGTATGGCTCTGGGGTAGAAACTGTCTTTCAGTCGGTTTGTTCTTGATTGAATTGCCCTGTAGCGTCTACCGGAGGGCAGAAGAGCAAACAGGAAGTGTCCAGGGTGTGAAGAGTCTGCAATTATTTTGCCTGCTCTGTTGAGGCAACGTTGGCTGAAGAGTTCCTCCAGAGAAGGCCGATGACCTTCTGGGCTGTGAACACCACGTGGTTAGGCAATATGCCGCACTCTCTATGGAGCAGCGGTAGAAAGACACCAGAAGCTTCTCCTCCAGGTTGTTTGTCCTGAGGATGCTCAGGAGGTGGAGTCGCTGCTGGGCCTTTTCACAGATGTTGTGGTGTTGACAGACCAGGATAGATCTTCAGCGATGTGTGTGCCGAGGAACCTGAAGGCGGGAACCCTTCCACACAGGCCAAGCTCAAAGTCAAATCGATGAACCGCTCCATTGTTGTGGTTTCTGTGTTGCCGTAGCGCCGCACTGACCAGGAAGTACTAAATGAAAGGTTTTTCCTCCTCCAGGCCCCCTCGGGGGCTCCGTACATTTCAGTCACCACATTCATAACATCTTCTCAGGGACCTTTGCGTTCTTCCCCCACTTTGCTACTTTGTGACACGTGGTTACACTTTGCCCATAGAAAGACAGGTGGTAAACTAGTTGTTTATCTTGACACGACACGAAATGGATAAACATCTAAACATAGCTTTAAATAAAAAAAACAACCATTTCAAATCCTTACCTTATTTAGTGTTTTTGGGTCCGACTCTCACGAGAGCGGGTAGCGGTGTAATGGACAGCTTCGTACGTCACGTGGTCATGTGACACGCTTTGAAGTGAAAATAAGGATTTAGGTTGAATATTGTTTTTAAGTTATTTCAGGGGGGGTTCTGCTTCTGGGCGAACGGAAAAAATCATGACAAACGGAAACCATGATTCCTAATTAGACCAGTTTAAAAATGTACTTTGATTAAATGACAGTCGTTACACTTTTTTCAGTGTGGTAGTCTGTGCCGCCTTGCCTTCATTTGAGATGACATACCTCGAGTATAAAAACACTGATTTGTGTAATGCCTTACTTATTATATTTGTGTTCATTATTAGAACAACTGTCACAAAACCACACGTTCCCATCGGATACAACACGGCTTTCATTTGCAGCTGGTGGATTCACTCCAGGTGGAACTAAAGTCTGATCCAACTCTTGGTTAGATTTCACAGCATTCATCTGAGAAGAAACTAAAGGTATAAATACATGGAGAGGAGGAGAAGTACACCATGTACCTCTGAACTGTAGAGGAGGAGAAGTACACCATGTACCTCTGAACTGTAGAGGAGGAGAAGTACACCATGTACCTCTGAACTGTAGAGGAGGAGAAGTACACCATGTACCTCTGAACTGTAGAGGAGGAGAAGTACACCATGTACCTCTGAACTGTAGAGGAGTAGAAGTACACCATGTACCTCTGAACTGTAGTGAGTAGAAGTACACCATGTACCTCTGAACTGTAGTGAGTAGAAGTACACCATGTACCTCTGAACTGTAGTGAGTAGAAGTACACCATGTACCTCTGAACTGTAGTGAGTAGAAGTACACCATGTACCTCTGAACTGTAGAGAGTAGAAGTACACCATGTACCTCTGAACTGGAGAGGAGGAGAAGTACACCATGTACCTCTGAACTGTAGTGGAGTAGAAGTACACCATGTACCTCTGAACTGTAGTGGAGTAGAAGTACACCATGTACCTCTGAACTGTAGAGGAGTAGAAGTACACCATGTACCTCTGAACTGTAGAGGAGTAGAAGTACACCATGTACCTCTGAACTGTAGAGGAGTAGAAGTACACCATGTACCTCTGAACTGTAGAGGAGTAGAAGTACACCATGTACCTCTGAACCGTAGAGGAGTAGAAGTACACCATGTACCTCTGAACCGTAGAGGAGTAGAAGTACACCATGTACCTCTGAACCGTAGAGGAGTAGAAGTACACCATGTACCTCTGAACTGTAGAGGAGTAGAAGTACACCATGTACCTCTGAACTGTAGAGGAGGAGAAGTACACCATGTACCTCTGAACTGTAGAGGAGGAGAAGTACACCATGTACCTCTGAACTGTAGAGGAGTAGAAGTACACCATGTACCTCTGAACTGTAGAGGAGTAGAAGTACACCATGTACCTCTGAACTGTAGTGAGTAGAAGTACACCATGTACCTCTGAACTGTAGTGAGTAGAAGTACACCATGTACCTCTGAACTGTAGTGAGTAGAAGTACACCATGTACCTCTGAACTGTAGTGAGTAGAAGTACACCATGTACCTCTGAACTGTAGAGAGTAGAAGTACACCATGTACCTCTGAACTGTAGAGGAGTAGAAGTACACCATGTACCTCTGAACTGTAGAGGAGTAGAAGTACACCATGTACCTCTGAACTGTAGTGGAGTAGAAGTACACCATGTACCTCTGAACTGTAGTGGAGTAGAAGTACACCATGTACCTCTGAACTGTAGAGGAGTAGAAGTACACCATGTACCTCTGAACTGTAGAGGAGTAGAAGTACACCATGTACCTCTGAACTGTAGAGGAGTAGAAGTACACCATGTACCTCTGAACTGTAGAGGAGTAGAAGTACACCATGTACCTCTGAACTGTAGAGGAGTAGAAGTACACCATGTACCTCTGAACTGTAGAGGAGTAGAAGTACACCATGTACCTCTGAACCGTAGAGGAGTAGAAGTACACCATGTACCTCTGAACTGTAGAGGAGTAGAAGTACACCATGTACCTCTGAACTGTAGAGGAGTAGAAGTACACCATGTACCTCTGAACTGTAGTGAGTAGAAGTACACCATGTACCTCTGAACTGTAGTGAGTAGAAGTACACCATGTACCTCTGAACTGTAGAGGAGTAGAAGTACACCATGTACCTCTGAACTGTAGTAGAGTAGAAGTACACCATGTACCTCTGAACTGTAGAGGAGTAGAAGTACACCATGTACCTCTGAACTGTAGAGGAGTAGAAGTACACCATGTACCTCTGAACTGTAGATGAGTAGAAGTACACCATGTACCTCTGAACTGTAGGAGTAGAAGTACACCATGTACCTCTGAACTGTAGAGGAGTAGAAGTACACCATGTACCTCTGAACTGTAGAGAGTAGAAGTACACCATGTACCTCTGAACTGTAGTAGAAGTACACCATGTACCTCTGAACTGTAGAGGAGTAGAAGTACACCATGTACCTCTGAACTGTAGAGAGTAGAAGTACACCATGTACCTCTGAACTGTAGTAGAAGTACACCATGTACCTCTGAACTGTAGAGGAGTAGAAGTACACCATGTACCTCTGAACTGTAGAGGAGTAGAAGTACACCATGTACCTCTGAACTGTAGAGAGTAGAAGTACACCATGTACCTCTGAACTGTAGAGAGTAGACGTACACCATGTACCTCTGAACTGTAGAGGAGTAGAAGTACACCATGTACCTCTGAACTGTAGAGAGTAGAAGTACACCATGTACCTCTGAACTGTAGTAGAAGTACACCATGTACCTCTGAACTGTAGAGGAGTAGAAGTACACCATGTACCTCTGAACTGTAGAGAGTAGAAGTACACCATGTACCTCTGAACTGTAGTAGAAGTACACCATGTACCTCTGAACTGTAGAGGAGTAGAAGTACACCATGTACCTCTGAACTGTAGAGAGTAGACGTACACCATGTACCTCTGAACTGTAGAGGAGTAGAAGTACACCATGTACCTCTGAACTGTAGAGGAGTAGAAGTACACCATGTACCTCTGAACTGTAGTAGAAGTACACCATGTACCTCTGAACTGTAGAGGAGTAGAAGTACACCATGTACCTCTGAACTGTAGAGAGTAGAAGTACACCATGTACCTCTGAACTGTAGTAGAAGTACACCATGTACCTCTGAACTGTAGAGGAGTAGAAGTACACCATGTACCTCTGAACTGTAGAGGAGTAGAAGTACACCATGTACCTCTGAACTGTAGAGAGTAGAAGTACACCATGTACCTCTGAACTGTAGAGAGTAGAAGTACACCATGTACCTCTGAACTGTAGTAGTAGAAGTACACCATGTACCTCTGAACTGTAGAGGAGTAGAAGTACACCATGTACCTCTGAACTGTAGAGGAGTAGAAGTACACCATGTACCTCTGAACTGTAGAGGAGTAGAAGTACACCATGTACCTCTGAACTGTAGAGGAGTAGAAGTACACCATGTACCTCTGAACTGTAGAGGAGTAGAAGTACACCATGTACCTCTGAACTGTAGAGGAGTAGAAGTACACCATGTACCTCTGAACTGTAGAGGAGTAGAAGTACACCATGTACCTCTGAACTGTAGAGGAGTAGAAGTACACCATGTACCTCTGAACTGTAGAGGAGTAGAAGTACACCATGTACCTCTGAACTGTAGAGGAGTAGAAGTACACCATGTACCTCTGAACTGTAGAGGAGTAGAAGTACACCATGTACCTCTGAACTGTAGAGGAGTAGAAGTACACCATGTACCTCTGAACTGTAGAGGAGTAGAAGTACACCATGTACCTCTGAACTGTAGAGGAGTAGAAGTACACCATGTACCTCTGAACTGTAGTGGAGTAGAAGTACACCATGTACCTCTGAACTGTAGAGGAGTAGAAGTACACCATGTACCTCTGAACTGTAGAGGAGTAGAAGTACACCATGTACCTCTGAACTGTAGAGGAGTAGAAGTACACCATGTACCTCTGAACTGTAGTGGAGTAGAAGTACACCATGTACCTCTGAACTGTAGAGGAGTAGAAGTACACCATGTACCTCTGAACTGTAGAGGAGTAGAAGTACACCATGTACCTCTGAACTGTAGAGGAGTAGAAGTACACCATGTACCTCTGAACTGTAGAGGAGTAGAAGTACACCATGTACCTCTGAACTGTAGAGGAGTAGAAGTACACCATGTACCTCTGAACTGTAGAGGAGTAGAAGTACACCATGTACCTCTGAACTGTAGAGGAGGAGAAGTACACCATGTACCTCTGAACTGTAGAGGAGTAGAAGTACACCATGTACCTCTGAACTGTAGAGGAGTAGAAGTACACCATGTACCTCTGAACTGTAGTGAGTAGAAGTACACCATGTACCTCTGAACTGTAGAGGAGTAGAAGTACACCATGTACCTCTGAACTGTAGAGGAGTAGAAGTACACCATGTACCTCTGAACTGTAGAGGAGTAGAAGTACACCATGTACCTCTGAACTGTAGAGGAGTAGAAGTACACCATGTACCTCTGAACTGTAGTGGAGTAGAAGTACACCATGTACCTCTGAACTGTAGAGGAGTAGAAGTACACCATGTACCTCTGAACTGTAGAGGAGTAGAAGTACACCATGTACCTCTGAACTGTAGTGAGTAGAAGTACACCATGTACCTCTGAACTGTAGTGGAGTAGAAGTACACCATGTACCTCTGAACTGTAGAGGAGTAGAAGTACACCATGTACCTCTGAACTGTAGAGGAGGAGAAGTACACCATGTACCTCTGAACTGTAGTGAGTAGAAGTACACCATGTACCTCTGAACTGTAGAGGAGTAGAAGTACACCATGTACCTCTGAACTGTAGTGGAGTAGAAGTACACCATGTACCTCTGAACTGTAGTGGAGTAGAAGTACACCATGTACCTCTGAACTGTAGAGGAGTAGAAGTACACCATGTACCTCTGAACTGTAGAGGAGTAGAAGTACACCATGTACCTCTGAACTGTAGTGGAGTAGAAGTACACCATGTACCTCTGAACTGTAGAGGAGTAGAAGTACACCATGTACCTCTGAACTGTAGTGGAGTAGAAGTACACCATGTACCTCTGAACTGTAGAGGAGTAGAAGTACACCATGTACCTCTGAACTGTAGAGGAGTAGAAGTACACCATGTACCTCTGAACTGTAGTGGAGTAGAAGTAGCATACAATGTAAATACTCAGGTAAAGTACAAGTACCTCTATAGTATGAAGTTGTTTTGTTGGCCCTCCGGCCCACACACAGCAACGGCCCACCGGGGAAACTCCCGGTATTCCCAATGGCCAGTCCGCAACTTGTACTTGAGTACAGTACTTGAGTAAGGGTACTTCCCACCTCTGCTGCTAAGCTACTTCTTAGCTGTAGATTAGTGTTGTGGTGACTGTAGTGTAATACTTGTTCCAGAGAGCCAGCAGGAGAAGCAGCTCTGAGAGCAGCCTGGAGGAGAACAACGAGACGCCCAGACCTGAGGTCAGTGTTCACTTCATCTCAACATACTCCATCACTGTTATTCAGGTGTATATCAGTATGTAGTGTCTCTACTTTAAAGAGTCCTCTCCTGCTGATGTTCAGGTGTATATCAGTATATAGTGTCTCTACTTTAAAGAGTCCTCTCCTGCTGATGTTCAGGTGTATATCAGTATGTAGTGTCTCTACTTTAAAGAGTCCTCTCCTGCTGATGTTCAGGTGTAGATCGGTATGTAGTGTCTCTACTTTAAAGAGTCCTCTCCTGCTGATGTTCAGGTGTATATCAGTATGTGGTGTCTCTACTTTAAAGAGTCCTCTCCTGCTGGTGTTCAGGTGTATATCAGTATGTAGTGTCTCTACTTTAAAGAGTCCTCTCCTGCTGATGTTCAGGTGTATATCGGTATGTAGGGTCTCTACTTTAAAGAGTCCTCTCCTGCTGGTGTTCAGGTGTATATCAGTATGTAGTGTCTCTACTTTAAAGAGTCCTCTCCTGCTGATGTTCAGGTGTAGATCGGTATGTAGTGTCTCTACTTTAAAGAGTCCTCTCCTGCTGATGTTCAGGTGTATATCAGTATGTGGTGTCTCTACTTTAAAGAGTCCTCTCCTGCTGGTGTTCAGGTGTATATCAGTATGTAGTGTCTCTACTTTAAAGAGTCCTCTCCTGTGATGTTCAGGTGTATATCAGTATGTAGGGTCTCTACTTTAAAGAGTCCTCTCCTGCTGGTGTTCAGGTGTATATCAGTATCTAGTGTCTCTACTTTAAAGAGTCCTCTCCTGCTGATGTTCAGGTGTATATCAGTATGTAGGGTCTCTACTTTAAAGAGTCCTCTCCTGCTGGTGTTCAGGTGTATATCAGTATGTAGTGTCTCTACTTTAAAGAGTCCTCTCCTGCTGATGTTCAGGTGTATATCAGTATGTAGGGTCTCTACTTTAAAGAGTCCTCTCCTGCTGGTGTTCAGGTGTATATCAGTATGTAGTGTCTCTACTTTAAAGATTCCTCTCCTGCTGATGTTCAGGTGTATATCAGTATCTAGTGTCTCTACTTTAAAGAGTCCTCTCCTGCTGATGTTCAGGTGTATATCAGTATGTAGGGTCTCTACTTTAAAGAGTCCTCTCCTGCTGGTGTTCAGGTGTATATCAGTATGTAGTGTCTCTACTTTAAAGAGTCCTCTCCTGCTGATATTCAGGTGTATATCAGTATGTAGGATCTCTACTTTAAAGAGTCCTCTCCTGCTGGTGTTCAGGTGTATATCAGTATGTAGTGTCTCTACTTTAAAGAGTCCTCTCCTGCTGATGTTCAGGTGTATATCAGTATGTAGTGTCTCTACTTTAAAGAGTCCTCTCCTGCTGGTGTTCAGGTGTATATCAGTATGTAGCAGAGCTGGGACCAAGTCTTTGCCGTCAAGTCCCAAGTCCTAAACTTTGAAAACCGAGTCTTAAACAAGTCATTATGTGCTTTTCAACACAACAGTTGCATAAACATAAAATGAACTAACAGTTTAATTCAGCCACACAATTTGTGTGCTTTTTTTTATTATGAAAAAGTATGTGAAGTGTGTGTTTGTTATTGTCAGACAGTGTGAGTGAGTGAAAAACACAAGTTATAGATGCATTAATCTCAGGGTCCAAGAGACCACATTTGCCCAAATTAAGCGACAGGCTGAGAAACATAACAGTTGCATAAACATAACATGAAGTAACAGTTTCATTCACCCACACTTGTTCTATTATCTCGGGCCCTATAATGCATTGCATCTGCAAAAGACCAAATTGGTCAATAGTCGGTCACTCATTTGTGCACGATGGGGTCGCAGGATGATGCCACCATGGCTAAAAACTCGCTCCACTGGAGCACTGGAGGCAGGCACTGCCAAAACTCTGATGGCCACTTTGAACATGAAGGAAGATCCTTCATGTTCATTGCCCAGAACAAAAGGACATTCTGTCCGTCAGCGATGTGGAGATAGTGACTTAGCTGCAGTGCTGGAGTGGTCCCAACATCCATCTTCTTCCTCTTATGGTAGGCAGCAAACAGCCCTTCACCTTGTCCAAGGCTCTCTTGCTCTTCCTCATCAACACAAGGCGTAGGTTGCTCTGTCTCCACAGCCTCTCGCAGGATCAGTTCTGGCAAAACATGTAAAAACAAAACAAAAGAAGACACAAAAGAGCCCTTATTATATTTTGTATTGGTGAAGTATTGTAGGTTAAAATGAACACATATTATTGTTGCAATCAATTAAAAGGAAATGATGAGTAAAATAGTAATAATAAACTCAATTAAGTTTACCTTTAATTAGAACCTGAGCTTTGACCTCAAGACTGACCAGCACATGGTGGTCTATCCACATCAGAGAACAGGCTGGATCCAAAGCAGCTGCTTTTGAGGAACACAGGATCTGAAAAGGGGGCAGTTGTTCCATCCTGTGTTAATGTGGCCATTTTCACATTGATGAAAATCCCCCCAAACCTTTTCTTCAGGGACACCTGGAGACTTCTAACCAGGCTGCTGAGGAAACGGACTTGTGGCTTCAGCTTCTCAAGGTGGTGATTTAGGGACAGGACAGATGGAACAACAGAACTGATTGTCACTATCTTTTCCCCTTGTGTCAAATCTGTTGCTTCTCCAAATGGATTCATGATGTCCACCAACTCCTTCAAAACATTCCACTCCCGTGCTGTGAACAACAACTCCTTGTGCCCAGCCTTTTCTAGTACACGGCAAAGCTTCGGATGTTCACAATGGAGTACTGCCTTCACTTGCCTGAGTGTGGAGTTCCATCTTGTGGTGACAGCAGCAGGGATGCCTTTTTGTTCCCCAAATTCAGCATCAAACACATCTTTAAAGGTTGTGCTTGTATGCAGCAGTGAGCTGAGCTTCGACAACTTTGCAAGAGAAGAGGTTCTTCCTTTTGTTTCCTTCAATCCGTCTCCCACACCAGCTGCAGTGTGTGCGCAAAACACTGCAAGCGCTGTTTTTTTGCCAGGGCAGCATCTACCGTTTCCTGATTCTACCGTATCTTCAAGGGAAAGGTCATGCCATAGCTCTGGGTCATCAAGATCATCCTCTTCATCAACATCTTCATCGTCTTGCTCCGTTGGGAAGCACACAGTGAACGCGTTACGCATGTTGGCGGCATTGTCACTCTTTAATTAGTGTCTCTACTTTAAAGAGTCCTCTCCTGCTCATGTTCAGGTGTATATCAGTATGTATTTAAACCTGTACTTTTATTTAATGATAAATCAAACTTGAACATTGTGGGGTTTATTTTACAGACTTTTATTTTAGTTTTTAGATATATCTGCATCACAGCCTCTCACTGACTCTTTATCTGTCTGTCTTTTTTAGAAACAGAGAAGAAAAAAGGAACCAAAACAATTCAGCTGTGACCAATGTGGGAACGATTTCGCTACACGAAGTGGACTTCAGGCCCATTATCGTATTCACACTGGAGAGAAACCACACATCTGTGACCAATGTGGGAAAGCTTTCACTGCACCAAGAGGACTTAAGGTCCATTATCGTATTCACACTGGAGAGAAACCATACAGCTGTGACCAATGTGGGAAAGCTTTCACTGCACCATGTAGACTTCGGGCCCATTATCGTATTCACACAGGAGAGAAACCACACAGCTGTGACCAATGTGGGAAAACATTTAGTCGAAAACTCGGCCTTTCAATACACCAGCACATCCACACAGTAGAGAAACCACACAGCTGTGACCAATGTGGGAAAGATTTCACTACACAAAGTGCACTTCAGGTCCATTATCGTATTCACACAGGAGAGAAACCACACAGCTGTGACCAATGTGGGAAAACATTTAGTCGAAAAAGCGGCCTTTCAAGACACCAGCACATCCACACAGTAGAGAAACCACACAGCTGTGACCAATGCGGGAAAGATTTCACTACACCAAAAGGACTTCAGGTCCATTGTCGTATTCACACTGGAGAGAAACCACACAGCTGTGACCAATGTGGGAAAACATTTTCTCAAAAAAGCAACCTTTCAACACACCAGCGCATGCACACAGCAGAGAAACCACACAGCTGTGACCAATGTGGGAAAGATTTCACTACACAAAGTGCACTTCAGGTCCATTATCGTATTCACACAGGAGAGAAACCACACAGCTGTGACCAATGTGGGAAAACATTTAGTCGAAAACTCGGCCTTTCAATACACCAGCACATCCACACAGTAGAGAAACCACACAGCTGTGACCAATGCGGGAAAGATTTTACTACACCAAGTGGACTTCAGGTCCATTATCGTATTCACACTGGAGAGAAACCACACAGCTGTGACCAATGTGGGAAAACATTTTCTCAAAAAAGCAGCCTTTCTATACACCAGCGCATCCACACAGCAGAGAAACCACACAGCTGTGAAGTGTGTGGGAAAGCATTTTCTCAAAAGGTTACCCTTGAATACCACCAACGCATTCACACAAGAGAGAAACCATACAACTGTGAAGAGTTTGGGAAAACGTTTGCTCAATCAAGTGATCTCACAGCACATCATCGTATTCACACAGGAGAGAAACCACACAGCTGTGAAGAGTGTGGGAAAACATTTTCTCAAAAAATTACCCTTGAATACCACCAACGCATTCACACAGTAGAGAGACCATACAACTGTTAATAGTATGGGGAAACTTTCTCTACATCAGGTCATCTTAAGATCCATCATCGTATTCACACAGAAGAGAAACCATACAGCTGTGAAGAGTGTGGGGAAACCTTTTCTCAAGGTAGTAATCTTAGATCCCACCAGTGCACTCACTCTGCCTCCAACTGATCCTTTTCTGAGTCAAGCTAGCATTCCCCCTGATTTTTTCCAAATGTAAAGCTGACCAACAGTGACTTTACGCTCTAATAAACATGTTTTTTATGGACTACATTCAGACTTCCCCAAAACCCGGCTGCCCTCACTAACTTAGTTCTATATGTGAGTGCTCTCCTTAATAAAAATGTTTTTTGATTTATATAAAGCAAATGTATGCTGTTGCTGCGATGCTGAACGTAACAATGATCTGTCCAGACCAGCAGTCTGTGAATGTGAAGTTTAGGGAACATCTGTAAATAGAAGCATCTCTTGATCTTTGGTCTGTATATATTATACTTCCTAATCAATTATCTGTTATGTGTGCAGATGCAATTTCAGTGAGCATCAAGTTCAGAATGTTTGTTGCCACACACCGTATTTGCTTCTGTGTGTGACGTTCACTGAATAGTTTTTATTCTACGTTTATGTTCAATTGAAATGTTTGAGTTGCCTTTTTGGTACTTTTTTATTTATTACTTCAAGTGATGTTCAAAACACTAAGACACGTTTGGTATGAGAAGTGATAAAGTATATTTGTGACGTTCTTGTTTTGTTAGTGAAACTCTGCTATAATATTATCTCATGTTCATTCTTTGACTTCATTGTGATGGCCGTCACAGTAAATGTGATTCTTGCTGCTGTAATAATCTGAGCTGTAAACTTAAAACTTGCTTTCTAGTTTCTCATTTCATTGTTTATTTGAATAGGGACAATGCACATTCATGAACACTTAAGACAAATAATGCTTCAAGTGTAAATATGCCGGATTTGAGCTCTGGCATACAATTTATAAGAACGTGACATTTATAAACATAGCAAAAAATAAATACATGATATGCAAGAGCAGCACACACAAGTATTTACCACATGGCAGTACAATATAGCAGCAACGACATATCAAGTTTAAGAGATGATACAAGAGCTGCATAAAGTGCAAGAGGAGATACCCCTGTGTTAAAGTGCATTTAGCGGTGATTGCACGTCTGGTTGCTTCAATCGTTAAAAACGACAATCCCGTATCTCAGTTGGGAGGCTGTTCCACAAAGAGCTGCCTTTAATGGAGAAGACATTTGTCCAAAAGTTGTCCGTCTGCGGTGGACTTCACAGTCTCCTCTGGTTTCTGACCTAGTGCAGCGTCCAGTGTGTTTTTTGTGGATGAACTCCCCTAAGGGGGGGGGGGGGGCAGTCCATGTAAACATTTATAATATAAACACATACTTTTAAAAGACTTAAAATGATCAAAACTCAAGAAATTGTGTTTTCCAAGGATGGTACAGTGGTGGTATGAATGTGGCTTTCTGTCAAACACCTGGATAGCTCTCTTGTACAGCTGTTCGATGGGTTTCAGGTTTGTGGCTCAAGCAAACGACCAGTTTGTCAAACCGTATTCAATGTGGGATAGAATCACACAGTAGAGGTATGACTTTGCAGCATTGACAGTTAAGAAAGGTCTCATTTGTAAAAAAAATTGCAAGTTGAATTTAATGATATTGGATACTTTCTTAAAGGTCATGCTTTTCCGGTTATTACCCGTCCCCTTGTGTGTTATGAAGGTTTTTCTGCATGTAAACGGTCTGCAGTGTCAAAAACCCTCAAAGTACACCATGTAGCGAGTAAAACTGTAAAACAGTCTATGCTGCCCCAAAACGCCACACTTATTGTTTTTACTTCGGCTGTGAGTGTTTGTGTGTGCTCAGGATGAGTTTCGCTTGTTCTCCTGTATCGCCGAGACGCCGACACGGAAGCCTGTCTGCTCCTGCAGCAGCTCACACAGCTGCGAGCAGCAACGAGCCTCTCAGCTTCGCGACCAATCAGAGCACACTGGGATCACAGGGAGGGGGGGCAGGAGCTCCAACAAGCCGTTTAGGACAGAGAGTGAATACACATACTTTACAGAGATGCTGTGAGAAACCAATGTGAGTTTGGAAAATTGCACAGTATAAATCTATTTTAATATACCTCAACAATGGAATTATGATCAGTGGAAATGGCCATGACATGGAATCTTTAAAAGTCAAGTTTGAGTCCAGTATGACTCCAAGATACTTGAACTGGGAGACTAGTTCTATTTCTGCTCCGTTTAAAAACACCTTGGATCCTTCGATTTTGACTGGTCGTTTGCTGAACATCATGCAAACTGTTTTTTTTGCATTTAACTGTAAGCAAATGTTGTTCAGCCAGTGTTGAACCTCGTCCAAAGCATTTGAGAGACAGGATGAGATCATTTCAGTGTTTTTCCGGTGTACAAAGATGACCGCATCGTCGGCATACATTTGTACATTCAAATCAGGACATACATTAGGCAAGTAATTAATGTACAGAGAAAACAGTAATGGTCCAAGAATGGAACCGTGTGGAACCCCAACAGGGTTCACACGGTCGGGGATTTGGCTCCGTTGACCAAAACACACTGTTTCATGTTCGATAAGTAAGACTTAACCCACTGTATTGAATCTGCCGAAAAATTGAAATACGTCAGGTTTGTAAGGAGCAAGTAAGCAAGCAAGTAAGTCTTGTAAGGTGGTCAACAGTGTCTCATTAAAGTTCTCGACACAAAGATACTCTTTGACTCCTCATTAGAAACTGTTTAATGTTTTATAATTACTTACAATCACTTTGCATTAGGTTTTTAAGCTTGGTCTTGGTTTACTAGCAACAAATAATAGAACGAGTATTAAAATATATATACATAGAGTATTCTGATTATTTGTATTTATTTAGTCATTTATATTTTCGTTTATCGTTTTCCCCTTTTATCATTTATTAATAGGTATTATTATTATAGATTTGAATAGTTATTGATATTTGCTTTAAGTCCAATATATTCATCAAATTATCACTTTACTTATCTATCGATGTGTGTATTTATTTATCCCTTTTTCCCATTAATGTATATTTTTTATTAGATTTGCATTTTGTCTTTCTCCCTTTTATTTCTTTGTTTATTGTAGAAGTGTCCTTGGGTTTATGAAAGGCACTATCTACATTTCAGTTATTATTATTAAATCATTTAAATTCTAGTAAAAGGACCAAATAAGAAAACAATAAGAAAACTACTACAACATTAAGCAATATCTATATGTAATATAGATATACTCAAAAATAATATTAATACGCACAGTATAATGATAAACTATTCGTTAAAATAAAATACAAAATGTGCGGTATTGGTATGCCGAGGAAAGCCTTGCAAATATTCAAGAAGGGATCTTTGTGTACAATGTGCAAACAAAGGCTAACTTATTACATATAGAGAAAAATAAAAAAACACGTTAGTTATAGAATAAAAAGACAAAAGCTTTTTTCAGCCTTGGTTGAGGAAAAGGACACCACATGATGGCTATATGTTCAAAACCATATACATTTTCCATCCATCCATCTTCTCCCGCTTATCCGTGGTCGGGTCGCGGGGGGTAGCAGTTCCAGCAGAGAGCCCCAAACTTTCTTTTCCCTGACGACATCAACCAGCTCTGACTGGGGGATCCCAAGGCGCTCCCAGGCCAGCGAAGAGGTATAATCCCTCCACCTGGTCCTAGGTCTACCCCTTGGTCTCCTCCCAGCTGGACGTGCCTGGAACACCTCCCTAGGGAGGCGCCCAGGTGGCATCCTAACTAGGTGCCCGAACCACCTCAACTGGCTCCTTTCGACGCGAAGGAGGAGCGGCTCAACTCCGAGTCCCTCCCTGATGACCGAACTTCTCACCTTATCCCTAAGGGAGACACCAGCCACCCGGCGGAGGAAACCCATCTCGGCCGCTTGTATCCGCGATCTGGTTCTTTGGGTCATGACCCATCCTTCATGACCATAGGTGAGGGGAGGAACGGAAATGGCCCGGTAGACAGAGAGCTTTGCCTTATGGCTCAGCTCCCTTCTCGTCACACGGTGCGGTAAAGCGACTGCAATACCGCTCCCGCTGCTCCGATTCTCCGGCCCATCTCACGCTCCATTGTTCCCTCACTCGAGAACAAGACCCCGAGATACTTGAACTCCTTCACTTGGGGTAAGGACTCATTCCCTACTTGGAGTGGACAGTCCATCGGTTTCCTGCTGAGAACCATGGCCTCAGATTTGGAGGTGCTGATCCTCATCCCAGCCGCTTCACACTCGGTTGCGAACCGATCCAGTGAGTGCTGAAGGTCGCAGACCGATGAAGCCATCAGAACCACATCATCTGCAAAAAGCAGTGGTGCAATCCTTAGTCCACCGAACTGCAGACCCCCCCCCCCACGACTACGCCTCGAAATCCGATCCATGTATATTACAAACAGGATTGGTGACAAAGCGCAGCCCTGGCGGAGGCCAACCCTCACCGGAAATGGGTCCGACTTCCTGCCGAGGACCCGGACAGTGCTCTCGCTTTGGGAGTACAGAGATTGGATGGCCCTGAGTAGAGACCCCCCTCCCCCCATACTCCCGCAGCACCTCCCACAGTAACTCCCTGGGAACTCGGTCATACGCCTTCTCCAAGTCTACAAAACACATGTAGACCGGATAAGCGTACTCCCAGGCCCCCTCCAGGATCCTTGCGAGAGTAAAAAGCTGATCCGTCGTTCCACGACCAGGACGGAATCCGCATTGTTCCTCCTCAATCTGAGGTTCCACAATCGGCCTGACCCTCCTTTCAAGTACCTTGGAGTAAACTTTTCCGGGGAGGCTGAGTAGTGTGATGCCTCTGTAATTGGCACACACCCTCTGATCCCCCTTTTTGAAAAGGGGGACCACCACCCCGGTCTGCCACTCCTTCGGTACCGTTTCCGACTTCCACGCAATGTTGATGAGACGTGTCAACCATGGCAGTCCCTCAACACCCAGAGCCTTCAGCATCTCCGGGCGGATCTCATCCACCCCCGGGGCTTTGCCACTGTGGAGTTGTTTGACGACCTCAGTGACCTCCCCCCGGGAGATTGGCGTTGATCCCCCGTCATACTCCAGCTCTGCCTCTAACATAGAGGGCGGAGTTGTCGGGTTCAGGAGTTCCTCAAAGTGTTCCTTCCAACGCCCCAACACTCCATCAGTTGAGGTCAACAGCGTCCCATCCTTACTGTACACAGCTTGGATGGTTCCCTGCTTCCCCCTCCTGAGGTGTCGGACAGTATTCCAGAACAACTTTGGTGCCGCCCGAAAGTCCTTCTCCATGTCTTCTCCGAACTTCTCCCACACCCGCTGCTTTGCCTCGGCCACGGCTGAGGCTGCTGCCCTTCGGGCCTGTCGGTACCTTGCAACTGCTTCGGGAGTCCCCCGGGATAACAAATCCCTGAAGGCCTCCTTCTTCAGTCGGACGGCTTCCCTGACCACCGGTGTCCTCCAGGAGGTTCGAGGGTTACCGCCCCTTGAGGCACCTAGGACCTTGAGACCACAGCTCCCCACCGCGGCTTCGGCAATAGAGGCTTTGAACACCGCCCACTCTGGTTCAATGTCCCCAACCTCCACAGGAATGCCCGAAAAGCTCAGCCGGAGGTGTGAGCTGAAGGCCTCTGAACTTGGGCCTCCTCCAGACGGTCCCAGTTCACCTGAACTCCACGTTTGGGCTCACCGGGTCCGTCCAGAGGCTTCCCCCGCCACTCGACCCAGCTCACCACCAGAGGGCGATCCGTTCTCCGCCCTCTCTTTACCGAGTGTCCAAACATACGGCCTCAGGTCCGATGATACGATAACGACATCCATCATGGACCTTCTGCCTAGGGTGCTCTGGTACCACGCACACTTATGAGCATCCTTATGAGCATCCTTATGTTCGAACATGGTGTTTGTTATGGCCAATCCATGACTAGCACAGAAGTCCAGGAACAAACCACCACTCCGGTTCAGATCAGGGGGGCCGTTCCTCCCAATCACGCCCCTCCAAGGGTCTCCATCATCGCCCACATGTGCGTTGAAGTCTCCCAGCAAGACTAAGGAGTCCCCTTCAGGAGCCCCATACAGGACTCTTTCCAGGGTCTCCCAGCAGGACTAAGGAGTCCCCTTCAGGAGCCCCATACAGGACTCTTTCCAGGGTCTCCCCAGCAGGACTAAAGAGTCCCCTTCAGGAGCCCATACAGGACTCTTTCCAGGGTCTCCCAGCAGGACTAAAGAGTCCCCTTCAGGAGCCCCATACAGGACTCTTTCCAGGGTCTCCCAGAAGGCCGTATACTCTGAGCTGCTGTTGGGTGCATAAGCACACACAACAGTCAGAGTTTCCCCCCCATAACCCGCAGGCGTAGGGAGGCGACCCTCTCGTCCACTGGGGTAAACTCCAACAACGAAGCACCTAACCGGGGACTTGTGAGTATCCCCGCCCGGCGCCTCACACCCTGAGCAACTCCGGAGAAGAATAGAGTCCCACCCCTATCCAGAAGGAAGGTTCCAGAGCCGACGCTGTGCGTAGAGGTGAGCCCAACCAGATCCAACTGGTACCGCTCCACCTCCCGCACAAGCTCCGCCTCCTTCCCCCCCAGAGAGGTGACGGTCCCAAAGCCAGCTTCTGCCGCCCGGGTCTGGTCCGTCGAGACCCTCCGCTTTCACTGCCACCCGTCTGGCAGCGCACCCGACCCCATCGCTGTGTCCCGTAGGTGGTGGGCCCGCGGGACGGAGAAGCGGAGGTGTTGCCCACGTTGCCTTTTCGGGCTGGGCCCGGCCGGGCTCCGTGGCAAGCCCGGCCACCAGACGCTCGCCGACGAGTCCTCCTTCTGGGCCTGGCTCCAGAAGGGGACCCCGGGCTTCCTCCGGGCCGGGTGTCCTCACTTCCTGTGTCGTCTTTCATGAGGTCTTTTGAACCAATCTTAGTCTGGCCCCTTGCCTGAGACCAGTCTGCCATGGGAGACCCTGGACCACCAGGTTCAGACAACACAGCCCCCAGGTTCATCAGGGCACACAAACCTCTCTACCACGGTAAGGTGCTGGTTCTTCAGAGACATTTTGTGTCAGTTATTTATAATTTGTAACATTGTTAATGTGTTTTTAATAAGCATTTAAACATTTTCAATTCATTTCAGAAAATGTTGAAAGACTTAAAAAAAAGAGAATATATTTAGCACGAAAAAAACAAAAAGCGTACACAATGGTATATGTAACAGTCAAATATGTTTTAAAAAAGTAACTTAAAGGTGGGGTAGGTAATTTTGGAGAAACCAGAATTTGAAAATACACAACCGGAAAAAAATCTGCCCCTTCCTCACAGAGCCCTCCTCCAACACACACGAACGCACACATGACCAATGAGGGCACGAGATAAGTGTGTGCCCCGATGGAAGGCTGACAGGCAGGTAGGCCGTCCAGTTACTTTAGCCGGCTCAGATGATTGGTCGTGCTTTTTACAGAACAACGGCTTCCACTGATGATGTTTTTTATGTATTTGTTGTCAAAGCACTTCAGATATTCATTGCTATCGGATGTTCAGAGCATTGCATGGAATATAACAACAAGTGTTTCTGAAGTGAATTACCTACCCCACCTTTAAGTGGATGTCATTCAAGACCTTTACAAGAGCAGTCTCAGTGTTGTGGTTTGTGTCCTCTCGGTTTGTATCATTAATCTGATGGAATTGTGTCATGGTGTTTGCATTGACATTAGGTGGACACAGGGTGTATACCTAGGTATTAGGGATGTTAAGATGCACCGATTCGCATCGGTGCACCGGCATAATAATAATAATACATTTTATTTCAATAGCGCTTTTCTTGAACCCAAAGACGCTTTACATTTGGGAGCGAGGGTAGACAAACAAAACAAAAAGAAAAAGAAACAAAACAAAACAGAAAAGCAGTCAGGAGGAAGTTGGTTGAGAGGGGGCGGGGCTTATGGATACAGAGTTGAAGAGGTGGGTTTGAGGCAGGACTGGAACAGGGTGAGGGACTCAGACTCACGGAGGTCTTGGGGGAGGGAGTTCCAGAGCTTCGGGGCTGCCAGGATTTTATTGCAGTCACACAGGATTCGATGTGGGTTAGGGGGGGGGGGGGGGGGGATTTGGTAAGGTAAATCTGTGTGTCGTCAGCGTAGCAGTGAAAGTCCAGGTTGTATTGGCGGAGAATCTGACCAAGGGGGAGGATGTAGATGATGAAGAGGAGGGGGCCGAGTACTGAACCTTGGGGAACACCTTGGGTGACTGAAAGCTGTGGCAGAGGAGTGGTTGTTGAGGGAGATGAACTGGGATCTGTCGGAGAGGTAGGACTGGAGCCACCTGAGTGGCAGTACCTTCGATACCGATATCATATATCATCATATCAGGCATAAACGTTCAAGTTGCGAGTGCACCGGTTGAGAGAGTGCACATCGGTACAGTTTGGGTTGAACTCGCGATGCATCGATTGTAGCGTCTTTGCATCGGTAAAAAAACGATTCATTCATATAATATCCCCTCATCTTGTCAACGCTCAGCAGAGACGATCTTTGATCTTTGCTTCGCACTACGGAGGCCGAGAGTCTCAGTTATCAACACACACGAAGTCGAGGAGAAAGAGAAACACAGCACACCGAAAAATACCTACGAATCAAACGTTTGGCAACACTTTGGATTTTTCAAGAAAGACGGCCAACTTCAAAAATCGCTCGCAAATTGTAAACGATGCCGAGCCGCTTTAAAGTACACACGTAGTACGAGGAACTTAGCGACGCCCATAAAGAGGCGACATGGGGTCTGCGGCTGAAAAGAGAAAACCTGAAGTTAGACTATGAGTGAAATCACTCAGAGGTGTTCTGTCAGAGAGGTGTTTAGTTTACAGCAGCCTGTGACGGCCAATCACAGCTCAGTGTCTTCCTCACTGTGAGCAGTTATGAAATACCTGTTTGAGAAAGAGGTTATTTGTGTTCTTTATTGTTGCTATAGAAACCACTGCTCTCTGGTGAGTCAGCCTCTGAGTGAGTGTTCAGCACATCAGGCAGCAGCTGATGGGCGTGGCTCTGTGGTAGCTGCTATTTGATCGTTGTTGATCATGAGCGATGCATCCTGACATAGTCTAACTGTGAGGTGTTATCACATGACCTCTGGAGAGCTTTCTAAGGTCAAAGGAAACAGCATGGTGGATGTGCAGCACGAGCCAAGAGAACCAAATGTGTAAAGCACTTTTTTGTTGATGTATGATTTGCTGCATATGAGGAATAAAACAAAAGTCCTCTGTCGTACCAAATTGAAGTATCATTATTTTGCATCGTGTTGAATCGCATCGTATCGAACTGTATCGCAACAGGGGTGAATCGTATCGTATCGCATCGCCTGGTGTTTCAAATGTATCGTTAATGTATCGTATTGTTGGAAACGTATCGAGATGCGCATCGGCCTCAGTGATGGAGAAGCACATCTCTACTAGGTATATTACATGAAGTAAAAACTCAAACTACTTCCGGAGTGCTTTACATGAACCCCCAAAGCATTTCACCTAAAGTATTACTTCATAGTCAAAGTGAGGCTCCACAACAACAGTAACACCTTTGATACCTACGCCACCTGAGATGATGGATCTGAGCGCACGATGCTGGTTCCAGAGGCGGCACCTGGTTTGGAGGGGAGAGCAAGAGCAGCTTGAGTTACGTAAAGTGAGACAGCAGAGAACGTAAGCTGGAGAAAAACCCTTGTACTGACCAACATCGATAATAAAGAGTTCAAACTCAGACGGGCTGCTTATGGAGCTAACTGCAGCACAGAAGAGTCATGGTACATCCCCATCACCTGGTGGAGCAGAGCAACAAGCATCGAGTCGTGTTCCACTGCTCCTCCCCTATCAAGTACTTAATGACCAGCTTGTCCTGGACCCCCTTTAGGCCCCTCGCTACTTGGTGTTCCGTTATGATTCGGCCAACACCGAGTTGCGATGAGCGGAGATATTAAAAGGAAGTGAGGCTCCTTCCAGTGGACACACCGCTTCTCAGGTTCTTGTGGTGTGACACCGAACGCAACAAGACACCAGCTTTATATGAATGTCAGGTGCTCCCATTCGGCACAACATGTAGCCCTTGCTGTGCAACTCATGCCGTGCAGAAACATGTGCACGATAACCGTAATGGACAATGAGGATGTGCTTGATACGGTACTTCAGTCGTTCTGTGTGGATCCCTGCCTTAAGTCACTCTCCTGCCCCAATGAAGCAACACAACTCCTCAAAGAAGGACTCTGTTCTCCTCCGGCGGATTGGAAATAAGGCAATGAGCAAGCAATGTTCCGTCTGCTGTTAATCCCCTACCAGCTGCTGCAACATCTGAGAGTGCAGAGCTCTGGCTGGCCGACACCCATCTTGTAGAAGCTGCACTCGGGCTGAGCTGGCACTGTGCCTCTGATGCCTTGGGCTATAGACACACACCTGTCCATCAAACTCTAACCGTGTGCTGGCTTCACAATACAACCCCTGAGGGCAGTGGCTCCCAAACGGTGTGCCGTGAGGCAAGTCCGGGTGTGCCGTGGGACTTTGTGACAACCATACGTTATTATTGCAATATACAACTACACAGAAATAATACTTTTTTAATTTACTATATCAGTACCCTGTAGGTTTATATGTACGTAATCTGCGCGACTTGCGCGTCCACATCTCCACGTGCAGTGCTGCATAAACATGGCTGAGTCAGCGATAACTCTCGAGGGGTGGAGGTCTGCCCGTTACTTTGAGTTGGTCCGAGGAATAGACAGGAAGTGACGGTGAGGTGCAAACTGTGTCCAGGCCAGAAGCTGCTATCCACTGCTGTGACACCACGTCAACACACACCTGCAAAGAACACATGCTAAGGTGAAGCTAACGCACACGCTATTTGTTGTTTGTTTATATCAAAACATTTGTTTATATTATATTTGTTTGTTCTTCTTCTCTGTCTTCCGGTTGTTGCCTGTTTTGAATGACAAATACACACTACCGCCGCCTGCTGGTAAGGAGAGTTATTGCCACTCAAGCATGCGCAGTTCGTACGTGCTCGGCGAGTAAAGTAACGAGTTACTTTAGTAGATAGTAACGAAGTAGTGTAATATATTACTTCTTTTTAAAGTAATATGTAATATATTACATTTTTTTAGTAACGACCCCACCTCTGGAGTTGCCGTCCTCTACTCTGATTACATGAAGACAACAGGAGGTCCCGGCTCTCTGTTGAACAGGCCTTGCGAGTGGCCCTCTCCTCAGCGCCCCGACAGGCACATCATAATTAGTATCTCACTCATTTGTAAGTCGGCAAAAATATTTACAATAGCATGTTTCAATGCTGATTGCTGAAATGTTACATTTATAACGTGTACTTCAGGACCACGGACTGCAGCTTCCTTGCATCGACAGTTCTCTGCTGAGTTTCCTTTGCCTCATTTTCAATGTGTGACCTGTCTGGTTTAAATGAGTGTGTTGCTGCTTTGATGAAGCCTAATTTGATACAGTTTCAAATTAATTTCTGAAATATTTGGTTAATAAATATTTCATGAGTAATATAGTTGTCTTTGTCACATTTTATTTGGCATTAGTAAATAATTCTGCACATGTACAGATATTTTACATGATATGAGAGATAACACGTGTTATCAGGGCTATGTTGCACAATAGGTGTGCCTTGAGATGTTTACTTGTCCTTTGGTGCCTTGGGCACAGACAGTTTGGGAACCACTGCCTTCGGGTACATAATCCCGTTCACCACTAGAGCCAAAGTCCTGCTGCAGCAGCTCTGGTGAACAGTAAGCAGTGGGACCAGCCCATCCCACTGGTGACCTGCAGCATGCCTGGGCCGACTGGGAGGGGAACTCCCCAGCCTGGTTCACATCTCCTTCCCCTGGTGGTACGATGGAGATGACCCTCATGTCCCTTGCGAAGTTATGGACAGAGAGCTACACATACTCTGTGCTGCTTCAGAGGAAGCATACGGTCCAGTGGCAAACCAGACAGGTGAGACTAACGTCCCCTTTGTAATGGCCAGATCCCGTGTAGCTCCTCCAAAGCCACGGACTATACCCTGCTTAGAGCTATCCGCCGCCCTGACTGGAGCCCAGCAGGTAAACTATCAAATCTGAACTGACAGTCCCCATTGGCAGAACCCTTTGTGTCTGACTCCACTGTGGTACTGACATGGCTGCACTCCGAGTCCTGCAGGTATGAGGTGTTTGTGGAGATACGAGACCTAACCTCAGCCAGTGAATGGAGTTATATGGATTCAAAGTCAAACCCAGCAGACGATATCACCAGAGGTAAGCCACTCAAAGATCTTACCACAATTCATCGATGGCATAAAGGCCCCGCATTTCTGTATCTGCCCACGAGCCAATGGCCCGTCTGTCCTGCTCCTCCCAGAGAGATGACCGCAGAGTGGAGAAAACCCCTCTGTGTGGCCTCTGACCTACCTGACCCACAGCAGTACGACACCTGGACAAACCTCATAGATGCTGCATACCAAGCAATGCAAACCTCAACCAGTCGTCCTGACCCAGAGGACCGTCAGCCCATCAAGAACCAAAGCCGAAACGGCATTAATCTCCTGCGCTCAGTCCCAGAGCTCCCCAGAGGAGTATCAGCCACTAAAACCGAACAGTCGTTTGGCACCGCTCTCCCCTGAGCTTGATAGAGCCCTTGAAATGTTACGTGGCAGACTTAGGGAGAGTAAAGACCTTGAGCCTGATGCCATCCATCCCGTAGTGCTTGACCCTAAGCATCCACTAACACAGCTTCTGATGAACCAGTTCAGCCCCACGCCTGTTTTCAGGTCTCAGGCTAGAAAAGGACATTCCCAGAACAAAGACCATATCTTCTAAAAGGGTTCAATTAATAATCCTTTTTCTCAAAGCAACGATGAACCCGTGAGTCGGATGTAGAAAAGTCAGAATCAATATAGATGTTTTGATACTAAAGTAAATTCAGATTGAACATAGTAAAAAAATGTAAATGATTGTGTCCGTCCAAAAAATAAATATTAGTTATAGTATATGCAAGAGCAGCACACACAAGTATTTACCACATGGCAGTACAATATAGCAGCAACGACATATCAAGTTTAAGAGATGATACAAGAGCTGCATAAAGTGCAAGAGGAGATACCCCTGTGTTAAAGTGCATTTAGCGGTGATTGCACGTCTGGTTGCTTCAATCGTTAAAACGACAATCCCGTATCTCAGTTGGGAGGCTGTTCCACAAAGAGCTGCCTTTAATGGAGAAGACATTTTGTCCAAAAGTTGTCCGTCTGCGGTGGACTTCACAGTCTCCTCTGGTTTCTGACCTAGTGCAGCGTCCAGTGTGTTTTTTGTGGATGAACTCCCCTAAGGGGGGGGGGGGGCAGTCCATGTAAACATTTATAATATAAACACATACTTTTAAAAGACTTAAAATGATCAAAACTCAAGAAATTGTGTTTTCCAAGGATGGTACAGTGGTGGTATGAATGTGGCTTTCTGTCAAACACCTGGATAGCTCTCTTGTACAGCTGTTCGATGGGTTTCAGGTTTGTGGCTCAAGCAAACGACCAGTTTGTCAAACCGTATTCAATGTGGGATAGAATCACACAGTAGAGGTATGACTTTGCAGCATTGACAGTTAAGAAAGGTCTCATTGTAAAAAAATTGCAAGTTGAATTTAATGATATTGGATACTTTCTTAAAGGTCATGCTTTTCCGGTTATTACCCGTCCCCTTGTGTGTTATGAAGGTTTTTCTGCATGTAAACGGTCTGCAGTGTCAAAAACCCTCAAAGTACACCATGTAGCGAGTAAAACTGTAAAACAGTCTATGCTGCCCCAAAACGCCACACTTATTGTTTTTACTTCGGCTGTGAGTGTTTGTGTGTGCTCAGGATGAGTTTCGCTTGTTCTCCTGTATCGCCGAGACGCCGACACGGAAGCCTGTCTGCTCCTGCAGCAGCTCACACAGCTGCGAGCAGCAACGAGCCTCTCAGCTTCGCGACCAATCAGAGCACACTGGGATCACAGGGAGGGGGGGCAGGAGCTCCAACAAGCCGTTTAGGACAGAGAGTGAATACACATACTTTACAGAGATGCTGTGAGAAACCAATGTGAGTTTGGAAAATTGCACAGTATAAATCTATTTTAATATACCTCAACAATGGAATTATGATCAGTGGAAATGGCCATGACATGGAATCTTTAAAAGTCAAGTTTGAGTCCAGTATGACTCCAAGATACTTGAACTGGGAGACTAGTTCTATTTCTGCTCCGTTTAAAAACACCTTGGATCCTTCGATTTTGACTGGTCGTTTGCTGAACATCATGCAAACTGTTTTTTTGCATTTAACTGTAAGCAAATGTTGTTCAGCCAGTGTTGAACCTCGTCCAAAGCATTTGAGAGACAGGATGAGATCATTTCAGTGTTTTTCCGGTGTACAAAGATGACCGCATCGTCGGCATACATTTGTACATTCAAATCAGGACATACATTAGGCAAGTAATTAATGTACAGAGAAAACAGTAATGGTCCAAGAATGGAACCGTGTGGAACCCCAACAGGGTTCACACGGTCGGGGATTTGGCTCCGTTGACCAAAACACACTGTTTCATGTTCGATAAGTAAGACTTAACCCACTGTATTGAATCTGCCGAAAAATTGAAATACGTCAGGTTTGTAAGGAGCAAGTAAGCAAGCAAGTAAGTCTTGTAAGGTGGTCAACAGTGTCTCATTAAAGTTCTCGACACAAAGATACTCTTTGACTCCTCATTAGAAACTGTTTAATGTTTTATAATTACTTACAATCACTTTGCATTAGGTTTTTAAGCTTGGTCTTGGGTTTACTAGCAACAAATAATAGAACGAGTATTAAAATATATATACATAGAGTATTCTGATTATTTGTATTTATTTAGTCATTTATATTTCGTTTATCGTTTTCCCCTTTATCATTTATTAATAGGTATTATTATTATAGATTTGAATAGTTATTGATATTTGCTTTAAGTCCAATATATTCATCAAATTATCACTTTACTTATCTATCGATGTGTGTATTTATTTATCCCTTTTTCCCATTAATGTATATTTTTTATTAGATTTGCATTTTGTCTTTCTCCCTTTTATTTCTTTGTTTATTGTAGAAGTGTCCTTGGGTTTATGAAAGGCACTATCTACATTTCAGTTATTATTATTAAATCATTTAAATTCTAGTAAAAGGACCAAATAAGAAAACAATAAGAAAACTACTACAACATTAAGCAATATCTATATGTAATATAGATATACTCAAAAATGATATTAATACGCACAGTATAATGATAAACTATTCGTTAAAATAAAATACAAAATGTGCGGTATTGGTATGCCGAGGAAAGCCTTGCAAATATTCAAGAAGGGATCTTTGTGTACAATGTGCAAACAAAGGCTAACTTATTACATATAGAGAAAAATAAAAAAACACGTTAGTTATAGAATAAAAAGACAAAAGCTTTTTTCAGCCTTGGTTGAGGAAAAGGACACCACATGATGGCTATATGTTCAAAACCATATACATTTTCCATCCATCCATCTTCTCCCGCTTATCCGTGGTCGGGTCGCGGGGGTAGCAGTTCCAGCAGAGAGCCCCAAACTTTCTTTTCCCTGACGACATCAACCAGCTCTGACTGGGGGATCCCAAGGCGCTCCCAGGCCAGCGAAGAGGTATAATCCCTCCACCTGGTCCTAGGTCTACCCCTTGGTCTCCTCCCAGCTGGACGTGCCTGGAACACCTCCCTAGGGAGGCGCCCAGGTGGCATCCTAACTAGGTGCCCCGAACCACCTCAACTGGCTCCTTTCGACGCGAAGGAGGAGCGGCTCAACTCCGAGTCCCTCCCTGATGACCGAACTTCTCACCTTATCCCTAAGGGAGGACACCAGCCACCCGGCGGAGGAAACCCATCTCGGCCGCTTGTATCCGCGATCTGGTTCTTTGGGTCATGACCCATCCTTCATGACCATAGGGTGAGGGGAGGAACGGAAATGGCCCGGTAGACAGAGAGCTTTGCCTTATGGCTCAGCTCCCTTCTCGTCACAACGGTGCGGTAAAGCGACTTGCAATACCGCTCCCCGCTGCTCCGATTCTCCGGCCCATCTCACGCTCCATTGTTCCCTCACTCGAGAACAAGACCCCGAGATACTTGAACTCCTTCACTTGGGGTAAGGACTCATTCCCTACTTGGAGTGGACAGTCCATCGGTTTCCTGCTGAGAACCATGGCCTCAGATTTGGAGGTGCTGATCCTCATCCCAGCCGCTTCACACTCGGTTGCGAACCGATCCAGTGAGTGCTTGAAGGTCGCAGACCGATGAAGCCATCAGAACCACATCATCTGCAAAAAGCAGTGGTGCAATCCTTAGTCCACCGAACTGCAGACCCCCCCCCCCACGACTACGCCTCGAAATCCGATCCATGTATATTACAAACAGGATTGGTGACAAAGCGCAGCCCTGGCGGAGGCCAACCCTCACCGGAAATGGGTCCGACTTCCTGCCGAGGACCCGGACAGAGCTCTCGCTTTGGGAGTACAGAGATTGGATGGCCCTGAGTAGAGACCCCCTCCCCCCATACTCCCGCAGCACCTCCCACAGTAACTCCCTGGGAACTCGGTCATACGCCTTCTCCAAGTCTACAAAACACATGTAGACCGGATAAGCGTACTCCCAGGCCCCCTCCAGGATCCTTGCGAGAGTAAAAAGCTGATCCGTCGTTCCACGACCAGGACGGAATCCGCATTGTTCCTCCTCAATCTGAGGTTCCACAATCGGCCTGACCCTCCTTTCAAGTACCTTGGAGTAAACTTTTCCGGGGAGGCTGAGTAGTGTGATGCCTCTGTAATTGGCACACACCCTCTGATCCCCCTTTTTGAAAAGGGGGACCACCACCCCGGTCTGCCACTCCTTCGGTACCGTTTCCGACTTCCACGCAATGTTGATGAGACGTGTCAACCATGGCAGTCCCTCAACACCCAGAGCCTTCAGCATCTCCGGGCGGATCTCATCCACCCCCGGGGCTTTGCCACTGTGGAGTTGTTTGACGACCTCAGTGACCTCCCCCCGGGAGATTGGCGTTGATCCCCCGTCATACTCCAGCTCTGCCTCTAACATAGAGGGCGGAGTTGTCGGGTTCAGGAGTTCCTCAAAGTGTTCCTTCCAACGCCCCAACACTCCATCAGTTGAGGTCAACAGCGTCCCATCCTTACTGTACACAGCTTGGATGGTTCCCTGCTTCCCCCTCCTGAGGTGTCGGACAGTTTTCCAGAACAACTTGGTGCCGCCCGAAAGTCCTTCTCCATGTCTTCTCCGAACTTCTCCCACACCCGCTGCTTTGCCTCGGCCACGGCTGAGGCTGCTGCCCTTCGGGCCTGTCGGTACCTTGCAACTGCTTCGGGAGTCCCCCGGGATAACAAATCCCTGAAGGCCTCCTTCTTCAGTCGGACGGCTTCCCTGACCACCGGTGTCCTCCAGGAGGGTTCGAGGGTTACCGCCCCTTGAGGCACCTAGGACCTTGAGACCACAGCTCCCCACCGCGGCTTCGGCAATAGAGGCTTTGAACACCGCCCACTCTGGTTCAATGTCCCCAACCTCCACAGGAATGCCCGAAAAGCTCAGCCGGAGGTGCGAGCTGAAGGCCTCCTGAACTTGGGCCTCCTCCAGACGGTCCCAGTTCACCCGAACTACACGTTTGGGCTCACCAGGTCTCTCCAGAGGCTTCCCCCGCCACTCGACCCAACTCACCACCAGATGGTGATCAGTTCTCCGCCCTCTCTTTACCCGAGTGTCCAAAACATACGGCCTCAGGTCCGATGATACGATAACGAAATCGATCATGGACCTTCTGCCTAGGGTGCTCTGGTACCACGTACACTTATGAGCATCCTTATGTTCGAACATGGTGTTTGTTATGGCCAATCCATGACTAGCACAGAAGTCCAGTAACAAACCACCACTCCGGTTCAGATCAGGGGGGCCGTTCCTCCCAATCACGCCCCTCCAAGGGTCTCCATCATCGCCCACATGTGCGTTGAAGTCTCCCAGCAAGACTAAGGAGTCCCCTTCAGGAGCCCCATACAGGACTCTTTCCAGGGTCTCCCAGCAGGACTAAGGAGTCCCCTTCAGGAGCCCCATACAGGACTCTTTCCAGGGTCTCCCAGCAGGACTAAAGAGTCCCCTTCAGGAGCCCATACAGGACTCTTTCCAGGGTCTCCCAGCAGGACTAAAGAGTCCCCTTCAGGAGCCCCATACAGGACTCTTTCCAGGGTCTCCCAGAAGGCCGTATACTCTGAGCTGCTGTTGGGTGCATAAGCACACACAACAGTCAGAGTTTCCCCCCCATAACCCGCAGGCGTAGGGAGGCGACCCTCTCGTCCACTGGGGTAAACTCCAACAACGAAGCACCTAACCGGGGACTTGTGAGTATCCCCGCCCGGCGCCTCACACCCTGAGCAACTCCGGAGAAGAATAGAGTCCCACCCCTATCCAGAAGGAAGGTTCCAGAGCCGACGCTGTGCGTAGAGGTGAGCCCAACCAGATCCAACTGGTACCGCTCCACCTCCCGCACAAGCTCCGCCTCCTTCCCCCCCAGAGAGGTGACGGTCCCAAAGCCAGCTTCTGCCGCCCGGGTCTGGTCCGTCGAGACCCTCCGCTTTCACTGCCACCCGTCTGGCAGCGCACCCGACCCCATCGCTGTGTCCCGTAGGTGGTGGGCCCGCGGGACGGAGAAGCGGAGGTGTTGCCCACGTTGCCTTTTCGGGCTGGGCCCGGCCGGGCTCCGTGGCAAGCCCGGCCACCAGACGCTCGCCGACGAGTCCTCCTTCTGGGCCTGGCTCCAGAAGGGGACCCCGGGCTTCCTCCGGGCCGGGTGTCCTCACTTCCTGTGTCGTCTTTCATGAGGTCTTTTGAACCAATCTTAGTCTGGCCCCTTGCCTGAGACCAGTCTGCCATGGGAGACCCTGGACCACCAGGTTCAGACAACACAGCCCCCAGGTTCATCAGGGCACACAAACCTCTCTACCACGGTAAGGTGCTGGTTCTTCAGAGACATTTTGTGTCAGTTATTTATAATTTGTAACATTGTTAATGTGTTTTTAATAAGCATTTAAACATTTTCAATTCATTTCAGAAAATGTTGAAAGACTTAAAAAAAAGAGAATATATTTAGCACGAAAAAACAAAAAGCGTACACAATGGTATATGTAACAGTCAAATATGTTTTAAAAAAGTAACTTAAAGGTGGGGTAGGTAATTTTGGAGAAACCAGAATTTGAAAATACACAACCGGAAAAAATCTGCCCCTTCCTCACAGAGCCCTCCTCCAACACACACGAACGCACACATGACCAATGAGGGCACGAGATAAGTGTGTGCCCCGATGGAAGGCTGACAGGCAGGTAGGCCGTCCAGTTACTTTAGCCGGCTCAGATGATTGGTCGTGCTTTTTACAGAACAACGGCTTCCACTGATGATGTTTTTTATGTATTTGTTGTCAAAGCACTTCAGATATTCATTGCTATCGGATGTTCAGAGCATTGCATGGAATATAACAACAAGTGTTTCTGAAGTGAATTACCTACCCCACCTTTAGTGGATGTCATTCAAGACCTTTACAAGAGCAGTCTCAGTGTTGTGGTTTGTGTCCTCTCGGTTTGTATCATTAATCTGATGGAATTGTGTCATGGTGTTTGCATTGACATTAGGTGGACACAGGGTGTATACCTAGGTATTAGGGATGTTAAGATGCACCGATTCGCATCGGTGCACCGGCATAATAATAATAATACATTTTATTTCAATAGCGCTTTTCTTGAACCCAAAGACGCTTTACATTTGGGAGCGAGGGTAGACAAACAAAACAAAAAGAAAAAGAAACAAAACAAAACAGAAAAGCAGTCAGGAGGAGTTGGTTGAGAGGGGGCGGGCTTATGGATACAGAGTTGAAGAGGTGGGTTTGAGGCAGGACTGGAACAGGGTGAGGGACTCAGACTCACGGAGGTCTTGGGGGAGGGAGTTCCAGAGCTTCGGGGCTGCCAGGATTTTATTGCAGTCACACAGGATTCGATGTGGGTTAGGGGGGGGGGGGGGGTGGATTTGGTAAGGTAAATCTGTGTGTCGTCAGCGTAGCAGTGAAAGTCCAGGTTGTATTGGCGGAGAATCTGACCAAGGGGGAGGATGTAGATGATGAAGAGGAGGGGGCCGAGTACTGAACCTTGGGGAACACCTTGGGTGACTGAAGCTGTGGCAGAGGAGTGGTTGTTGAGGGAGATGAACTGGGATCTGTCGGAGAGGTAGGACTGGAGCCACCTGAGTGCAGTACCTTCGATACCGATATCATATATCATCATATCAGGCATAAACGTTCAAGTTGCGAGTGCACCGGTTGAGAGAGTGCACATCGGTACAGTTTGGGTTGAACTCGCGATGCATCGATTGTAGCGTCTTTGCATCGGTAAAAAAACGATTCATTCATATAATATCCCCTCATCTTGTCAACGCTCAGCAGAGACGATCTTTGATCTTTGCTTCGCACTACGGAGGCCGAGAGTCTCAGTTATCAACACACACGAAGTCGAGGAGAAAGAGAAACACAGCACACCGAAAAATACCTACGAATCAAACGTTTGGCAACACTTTGGATTTTTCAAGAAAGACGGCCAACTTCAAAAATCGCTCGCAAATTGTAAACGATGCCGAGCCGCTTTAAAGTACACACGTAGTACGAGGAACTTAGCGACGCCCATAAAGAGGCGACATGGGGTCTGCGGCTGAAAAGAGAAACCTGAAGTTAGACTATGAGTGAAATCACTCAGAGGTGTTCTGTCAGAGAGGTGTTTAGTTTACAGCAGCCTGTGACGGCCAATCACAGCTCAGTGTCTTCCTCACTGTGAGCAGTTATGAAATACCTGTTTGAGAAAGAGGTTATTTGTGTTCTTTATTGTTGCTATAGAAACCACTGCTCTCTGGTGAGTCAGCCTCTGAGTGAGTGTTCAGCACATCAGGCAGCAGCTGATGGGCGTGGCTCTGTGGTAGCTGCTATTTGATCGTTGTTGATCATGAGCGATGCATCCTGACATAGTCTAACTGTGAGGTGTTATCACATGACCTCTGGAGAGCTTTCTAAGGTCAAAGGAAACAGCATGGTGGGATGTGCAGCACGAGCCAAGAGAACCAAATGTGTAAAGCACTTTTTTGTTGATGTATGATTTGCTGCATATGAGGAATAAAACAAAAGTCCTCTGTCGTACCAAATTGAAGTATCATTATTTTGCATCGTGTTGAATCGCATCGTATCGAACTGTATCGCAACAGGGGTGAATCGTATCGTATCGCATCGCCTGGTGTTTCAAATGTATCGTTAATGTATCGTATTGTTGGAAACGTATCGAGATGCGCATCGGCCTCAGTGATGGAGAAGCACATCTCTACTAGGTATATTACATGAAGTAAAAACTCAAACTACTTCCGGAGTGCTTTACATGAACCCCCAAAGCATTTCACCTAAAGTATTACTTCATAGTCAAAGTGAGGCTCCACAACAACAGTAACACCTTTGATACCTACGCCACCTGAGATGATGGATCTGAGCGCACGATGCTGGTTCCAGAGGCGGCACCTTGGTTTGGAGGGAGAGCAAGAGCAGCTTGAGTTACGTAAAGTGAGACAGCAGAGAACGTAAGCTGGAGAAAAACCCTGTACTGACCAACATCGATAATAAAGAGTTCAAACTCAGACGGGCTGCTTATGGAGCTAACTGCAGCACAGAAGAGTCATGGTACATCCCCATCACCTGGTGGAGCAGAGCAACAAGCATCGAGTCGTGTTCCACTGCTCCTCCCCTATCAAGTACTTAATGACCAGCTTGTCCTGGACCCCCTTTAGGCCCCTCGCTACTTGGTGTTCCGTTATGATTCGGCCAACACCGAGTTGCGATGAGCGGAGATATTAAAAGGAAGTGAGGCTCCTTCCAGTGGACACACCGCTTCTCAGGTTCTTGTGGTGTGACACCGAACGCAACAAGACACCAGCTTTATATGAATGTCAGGTGCTCCCATTCGGCACAACATGTAGCCCTTGCTGTGCAACTCATGCCGTGCAGAAACATGTGCACGATAACCGTAATGACAATGAGGATGTGCTTGATACGGTACTTCAGTCGTTCTGTGTGGATCCCTGCCTTAAGTCACTCTCCTGCCCCAATGAAGCAACACAACTCCTCAAAGAAGGACTCTGTTCTCCTCCGGCGGATTGGAAATAAGGCAATGAGCAAGCAATGTTCCGTCTGCTGTTAATCCCCTACCAGCTGCTGCAACATCTGAGAGTGCAGAGCTCTGGCTGGCCGACACCCATCTTGTAGAAGCTGCACTCGGGCTGAGCTGGCACTGTGCCTCTGATGCCTTGGGCTATAGACACACACCTGTCCATCAAACTCTAACCGTGTGCTGGCTTCACAATACAACCCCTGAGGGCAGTGGCTCCCAAACGGTGTGCCGTGAGGCAAGTCCGGGTGTGCCGTGGGACTTTGTGACAACCATACGTTATTATTGCAATATACAACTACACAGAAATAATACTTTTTTAATTTACTATATCAGTACCCTGTAGGTTTATATGTACGTAATCTGCGCGACTTGCGCGTCCACATCTCCACGTGCAGTGCTGCATAAACATGGCTGAGTCAGCGATAACTCTCGAGGGGTGGAGGTCTGCCCGTTACTTTGAGTTGGTCCGAGGAATAGACAGGAAGTGACGGTGAGGTGCAAACTGTGTCCAGGCCAGAAGCTGCTATCCACTGCTGTGACACCACGTCAACACACACCTGCAAAGAACACATGCTAAGGTGAAGCTAACGCACACGCTATTTGTTGTTTGTTTATATCAAAACATTTGTTTATATTATATTTGTTTGTTCTTCTTCTCTGTCTTCCGGTTGTTGCCTGTTTTGAATGACAAATACACACTACCGCCGCCTGCTGGTAAGGAGAGTTATTGCCACTCACGCATGCGCAGTTCGTACGTGCTCGGCGAGTAAAGTAACGAGTTACTTTATGTAGATAGTAACGAAGTAGTGTAATATATTACTTCTTTTTAAAGTAATATGTAATATATTACATTTTTTTAGTAACGACCCCACCTCTGGAGTTGCCGTCCTCTACTCTGATTTACATGAAGAACAACAGGAGGTCCCGGCTCTCTGTTGAACAGGCCTTGCGAGTGGCCCTCTCCTCAGCGCCCCGACAGGCACATCATAATTAGTATCTCACTCATTTGTAAGTCGGCAAAAATATTTACAATAGCATGTTTCAATGCTGATTGCTGAAATGTTACATTTATAACGTGTACTTCAGGACCACGGACTGCAGCTTCCTTGCATCGACAGTTCTCTGCTGAGTTTCCTTTGCCTCATTTTCAATGTGTGACCTGTCTGGTTTAAATGAGTGTGTTGCTGCTTTGATGAAGCCTAATTTGATACAGTTTCAAATTAATTTCTGAAATATTTGGTTAATAAATATTTCATGAGTAATATAGTTGTCTTTGTCACATTTTATTTGGCATTAGTAAATAATTCTGCACATGTACAGATATTTTACATGATATGAGAGATAACACGTGTTATCAGGGCTATGTTGCACAATAGGTGTGCCTTGAGATGTTTACTTGTCCTTTGGTGCCTTGGGCACAGACAGTTTGGGAACCACTGCCTTCGGGTACATAATCCCGTTCACCACTAGAGCCAAAGTCCTGCTGCAGCAGCTCTGGGTGAACAGTAAGCAGTGGGACCAGCCCATCCCACTGGTGACCTGCAGCATGCCTGGGCCGACTGGGAGGGGAACTCCCCAGCCTGGTTCACATCTCCTTCCCCTGGTGGTACGATGGAGATGACCCTCATGTCCCTTGCGAAGTTATGGACAGAGAGCTACACATACTCTGTGCTGCTTCAGAGGAAGCATACGGTCCAGTGGCAAACCAGACAGGTGAGACTAACGTCCCCTTTGTAATGGCCAGATCCCGTGTAGCTCCTCCAAAGCCACGGACTATACCCTGCTTAGAGCTATCCGCCGCCCTGACTGGAGCCCAGCAGGTAAACTGATCAAATCTGAACTGACAGTCCCCATTGGCAGAACCCTTTGTGTCTGACTCCACTGTGGTACTGACATGGCTGCACTCCGAGTCCTGCAGGTATGAGGTGTTTGTGGAGATACGAGACCTAACCTCAGCCAGTGAATGGAGTTATATGGATTCAAAGTCAAACCCAGCAGACGATATCACCAGAGGTAAGCCACTCAAAGATCTTACCACAATTCATCGATGGCATAAAGGCCCCGCATTTCTGTATCTGCCCACGAGCCAATGGCCCGTCTGTCCTGCTCCTCCCAGAGAGATGACCGCAGAGTGGAGAAAACCCCTCTGTGTGGCCTCTGACCTACCTGACCCACAGCAGTACGACACCTGGACAAACCTCATAGATGCTGCATACCAAGCAATGCAAACCTCAACCAGTCGTCCTGACCCAGAGGACCGTCAGCCCATCAAGAACCAAAGCCGAAACGGCATTAATCTCCTGCGCTCAGTCCCAGAGCTCCCCAGAGGAGTATCAGCCACTAAAACCGAACAGTCGTTTGGCACCGCTCTCCCCTGAGCTTGATAGAGCCCTTGAAATGTTACGTGGCAGACTTAGGGAGAGTAAAGACCTTGAGCCTGATGCCATCCATCCCGTAGTGCTTGACCCTAAGCATCCACTAACACAGCTTCTGATGAACCAGTTCAGCCCCACGCCTGTTTTCAGGTCTCAGGCTAGAAAAGGACATTCCCAGAACAAAGACCATATCTTCTAAAAGGGTTCAATTAATAATCCTTTTTCTCAAAGCAACGATGAACCCGTGAGTCGGATGTAGAAAAGTCAGAATCAATATAGATGTTTTGATACTAAAGTAAATTCAGATTGAACATAGTAAAAAAATGTAAATGATTGTGTCCGTCCAAAAAATAAATATTAGTTATAGTGAACACTACCCTTGGATGATGGGATAGTAGACTAAAAGCTTTAGGAATCCAAATGACTACATATAATAAGTACCCTGTATCAAGATTGATATATTTGATATATTTATTAAGGTAACAGGTCATATTTACTGTGAATGTATGCAAACATGTATGGCACATAGCTGTCTAACAGAAGTTACATTCATTCCTCACTTATTCTGACAATGTACTGAACCCCAAATAAAAGAACCCAATAAGAAGAGGGGGACGGATCGGGTAGTGACAAGCGTAACCATGTTCGCCTAGGGCGCCAGATCTGGGAGGCGCTGCGCTGGCAGCTCTGGGAGGAAAAAACCGTTTTGACCGTTGGTGCTCATCCTAATGTTCGGCCTCGATGTAACAACATTCATAATTAAGTAAATGTAACACCCTTTTCATCCCGGCTACACGTTTCATTCGCCCTGTACGACGGGCGCTGCAAGTGATGAAAATGGGGGATGTTGGCTTATCTGGCAACCGCAGCTCACAGCCAACGTGCGAGGGAGCGAGGGAGAAAGGGAGGGTGCACTGGAACCGGCGCTGTTGTTATTAGCATCTGGTGCTAGCTGCGCTAACGGAAGAAGAAGAAGATGTTTCTACAATGATGTGGAGGAGAGTCCTCTCCGGTCAGACTGAGGCTGATAACTTCAGCTCAGTGAGGTAAAGGACTCCGAGTGTTCAGATAGTTCACTTTAGTCTAAGTTATCTCAGTGGGTCTCAAACGGTTTGATCACAATTTATGTAAACACATATTTCCAAGGCACTCCTTTATAATGATTGGGATGAAACAGGTTTGAAATCATTCCAATGTAAACTATAGGACAGTACACCAGACATATCGTTTAAACTGGAGAGATACAAACATATGCATAAATAAAATAGTAAAATAAGATATGAATACGTTCCATGTATTTGTTATTGGCTATGGGTTACTGGTTATGTTCACATACTTATTTAATTATTAAAATGTAAACCGATCTTTTCATCTGGGTGTTTGGAGTTGTACCCCCTAGATCTAGGCTCTAGTCATTCTGCTCAAAGTGCACCAGATTGAAGCATTCTGCTTTCAAATGTTCAAACCTGTCTTCCCGGTACGCCTGAGAGGCAGATGCTTGTTTTTCTCAACAAGAACTGTTTTTAAATGGGGGGGGGGGGGGGTTCCTTTAAAAGTTGCACTGCAGCTTCAGTGGTTCAGGTTGCAGTTACAGAGCAGTGAATATAAACTGTTTCATGTGAATATTACTGTAAACGAACCTGTGGAAAAGTTTCTCGAATACATGTAATTGTGTTGGTGGAAGAAGCAAGTATCATTTCTTTACCCTGCTCCTCAAAGAATCGGAATTGAGAACCGTTAAGAACCGGAATCGAAAAGTGGAAATCGGAATCAGAATCGTGGAAATTCAAACGATACCCAGCCCTAGCACTCACCTCTCCGCCTCTTCCAAGGGACGAGGGGACCGTGCTGCAGAGTTTCAGCTAGATTTGTTTCCGCCGGTCAACATGTCCGTTAAAGTTTAAATCTTCAGGACAAAATTTGAAAAGTGCCAGTCAAAGGTCTTCTTTATTTATTGAGATTTAAAACTAAATTGATAACGACTCTATATAATAATATAAGAAAACAAAACGGAGCCTCTCTTTTCCTCCCCCTCTTCTGAGAGCCCAGCAGCTGATCTCTGAGCAGAGAGGCGGGGGGAGGCGGGGCTAATGCTTCAACGTTATCAGGACATGATCGTATAGGCGTAGACACGGAGCCGTTTGCCCCCCAGAGCGTTTAGTTTGCAGATCTACCCGCCTTGGGACCCGTTATCGTTTTCTGCGTTTCCATGTCGTCCTCGTGCGGCCGAACGTCTATCTGATAGTGAACTGTAGCAGATACGACCGGTATCGTCCTCGTGTGGCCGGGGCTTAAGATGTGTTGCTCCTGGATGTTGGACCTAACCCTTAAGGCCCGGACACACCAAGCTGACACCAAAGAACTGACACAGACGGACCCCGGCTGTTGCGTCTCCGCGTCTCGGCCATGTGTCGCACTGGAACACGCCGCAAAGACTTCAGCCGACGGCCAAGAAGCACGTACGAACTGCGCATGCGTGAGTAGCAATAACTCCTTACCAGCAGGCGGCGGTAGTGTGTATTCGTCATTCAAAAGAGGCAACAGCCGGAAGACAGACTGCGTGATATAAACAAACAACACATAGCGTGTGTGTTCCATGTTCCCTCTACAGCGAGGAGCTCCCGGGGCTTTCCCGAACCTCCAGAGCTGGAGTTAAATGAAATCTCAGATTTGCCTTCTTAATAGTTTGTTTGGGTCCCTCACTTCCGTTTCGCTTCTCATGCACTGATTCGCTAGCTGAACAGCCAATCAGAGTGATTTATTTTGCCGAATGCCTTTGGACAAACAAATAGTTAAGCCAAAATGTTAGGGTTAGGGTCAGCAGGAGAGGACTCTTTAAAGTAGAGACGCTACATACTGATATACACCTGAACATCAGCAGGAGAGGACTCTTAAAGTAGAGACGCTACATACTGATATACACCTGAACATCAGCAGGAGAGGACTCTTTAAAGTAGAGACGCTACATACTGATATACACCTGAACATCAGCAGGAGAGGACTCTTTAAAGTAGAGACGCTACATACTGATATACACCTGAACATCAGCAGGAGAGGACTCTTTAAAGTAGAGACACTACATACTGATATACAACCTGAACATCAGCAGGAGAGGACTCTTTAAAGTAGAGACACTACATACTGATATACACCTGAACATCAGCAGGAGAGGACTCTTTAAAGTAGAGACTCTACATACTGATATACACCTGAACATCAGCAGGAGAGAACTCTTTAAAGTAGAGACACTACATACTGATATACACCTGAACATCAGCAGGAGAGTACTCTTTAAAGTAGAGATGCTACATACTGATATACACCTGAACATCAGCAGGAGAGGACTCTTTAAAGTAGAGACGCTACATACTGATATACACCTGAACATCAGCAGGAGAGGACTCTTTAAAGTAGAGACACTACATACTGATATACACCTGAACATCAGCAGGAGAGGACTCTTTAAAGTAGAGACACTACATACTGATATACACCTGAACATCAGCAGGAGAGGACTCTTTAAAGTAGAGACACTACATACTGATATACACCTGAACATCAGCAGGAGAGAACTCTTTAAAGTAGAGACACTACATACTGATATACACCTGAACATCAGCAGGAGAGGACTCTTTAAAGTAGAGATGCTACATACTGATATACACCTGAACATCAGCAGGAGAGGACTCTTTAAAGTAGAGACACTACATACTGATATACACCTGAACATCAGCAGGAGAGGACTCTTTAAAGTAGAGATGCTACATACTGATATACACCTGAACATCAGCAGGAGAGGACTCTTTAAAGTAGAGACACTACATACTGATATACACCTGAACATCAGCAGGAGAGGACTCTTTAAAGTAGAGACACTACATACTGATATACAGCTGAACATCAGCAGGAGAGGACTCTTTAAAGTAGAGACACTACATACTGATATACACCTGAACATCAGCAGGAGAGGACTCTTTAAAGTAGAGACACTACATACTGATATACACCTGAACATCAGCAGGAGAGGACTCTTTAAAGTAGAGACGCTACATACTGATATACACCTGAACATCAGCAGGAGAGGACTCTTTAAAGTAGAGACGCTACATACTGATATACACCTGAACATCAGCAGGAGAGGACTCTTTAAAGTAGAGACGCTACATACTGATATACACCTGAACATCAGCAGGAGAGGACTCTTTAAAGTAGAGACGCTACATACTGATATACACCTGAACATCAGCAGGAGAGGACTCTTTAAAGTAGAGACACTACATACTGATATACACCTGAACATCAGCAGGAGAGGACTCTTTAAAGTAGAGACACTACATACTGATATACACCTGAACATCAGCAGGAGAGGACTCTTTAAAGTAGAGACACTACATACTGATATACACCTGAACATCAGCAGGAGAGGACTCTTTAAAGTAGAGACACTACATACTGATATACACCTGAACATCAGCAGGAGAGGACTCTTTAAAGTAGAGACACTACATACTGATATACACCTGAACATCAGCAGGAGAGGACTCTTTAAAGTAGAGACACTACATACTGATATACACCATGAACATCAGCAGGAGAGGACTCTTTAAAGTAGAGACACTACATACTGATATACACCTGAATATCAGCAGGAGAGGACTCTTTAAAGTAGAGACACTACATACTGATATACACCTGAACATCAGCAGGAGAGGACTCTTTAAAGTAGAGACACTACATACTGATATACACCTGAACATCAGCAGGAGAGGACTCTTTAAAGTAGAAACACTACATACTGATATACACCTGAACATCAGCAGGAGAGGACTCTTTAAAGTAGAGACACTACATACTGATATACACCTGAACATCAGCAGGAGAGGACTCTTTAAAGTAGAGACACTACATACTGATATACACCTGAACATCAGCAGTAGAGGACTCTTTAAAGTAGAGACACTACATACTGATATACACCTGAACATCAGCAGGAGAGGACTCTTTAAAGTAGAGACACTACATACTGATATACACCTGAACATCAGCAGGAGAGGACTCTTTAAAGTAGAGACACTACATACTGATATACACCTGAACATCAGCAGGAGAGGACTCTTTAAAGTAGAGACACTACATACTGATATACACCTGAACATCAGCAGGAGAGGACTCTTTAAAGTAGAGACACTACATACTGATATACACCTGAACATCAGCAGGAGAGGACTCTTTAAAGTAGAGACACTACATACTGATATACACCTGAACATCAGCAGGAGAGGACTCTTTAAAGTAGAGACACTACATACTGATATACACCTGAACATCAGCAGGAGAGGACTCTTTAAAGTAGAGACACTACATACTGATATACACCTGAACATCAGCAGGAGAGGACTCTTTAAAGTAGAGACACTACATACTGATATACACCTGAACATCAGCAGGAGAGGACTCTTTAAAGTAGAGACACTACATACTGATATACACCTGAACATCAGCAGGAGAGGACTCTTTAAAGTAGAGACACTACATACTGATATACACCTGAACATCAGCAGGAGAGGACTCTTTAAAGTAGAGACACTACATACTGATATACACCTGAACATCAGCAGGAGAGGACTCTTTAAAGTAGAGACACTACATACTGATATACACCTGAACATCAGCAGGAGAGGACTCTTTAAAGTAGAGACACTACACACTGATATACACCTGAACATCAGCAGGAGAGGACTCTTTAAAGTAGAGACACTACATACTGATATACACCGAATCATCAGCAGGAGAGGACTCTTTAAAGTAGAGACACTACATACTGATATACACCTGAACATCAGCAGGAGAGGACTCTTTAAAGTAGAGACACTACATACTGATATACACCTGAACATCAGCAGGAGAGGACTCTTTAAAGTAGAGACACTACATACTGATATACACCATGAACATCAGCAGGAGAGGACTCTTTAAAGTAGAGACACTACATACTGATATACACCTGAACATCAGCAGGAGAGGACTCTTTAAAAGTAGAGACACTACATACTGATATACACCTGAACATCAGCAGGAGAGGACTCTTTAAAGTAGAGACACTACATACTGATATACACCTGAACATCAGCAGGAGAGGACTCTTTAAAGTAGAGACACTACATACTGATATACACCTGAACATCAGCAGGAGAGGACTCTTTAAAGTAGAGACACTACATACTGATATACACCTGAACATCAGCAGGAGAGGACTCTTTAAAGTAGAGACACTACATACTGATATACACCTGAACATCAGCAGGAGAGGACTCTTTAAGTAGAGACACTACATACTGATATACACCTGAACATCAGCAGGAGAGGACTCTTTAAAGTAGAGACACTACATACTGATATACACCTGAACATCAGCAGGAGAGGACTCTTTAAAGTAGAGACACTACATACTGATATACACCTGAACATCAGCAGGAGAGGACTCTTTAAAGTAGAGACACTACATACTGATATACACCTGAACATCAGCAGGAGAGGACTCTTTAAAGTAGAGACACTACATACTGATATACACCTGAACATCAGCAGGAGAGGACTCTTTAAAGTAGAGACACTACATACTGATATACACCTGAACATCAGCAGGAGAGGACTCTTTAAAGTAGAGACACTACATACTGATATACACCTGAACATCAGCAGGAGAGGACTCTTTAAAGTAGAGACACTACACACTGATATACACCTGAACATCAGCAGGAGAGGACTCTTTAAAGTAGAGACACTACATACTGATATACACCTGAACATCAGCAGGAGAGGACTCTTTAAAGTAGAGACACCTGCATACTGATATACACCTGAACATCAGCAGTAGAGGACTCTTTAAAGTAGAGACACTACATACTGATATACACCTGAACATCAGCAGGAGAGGACTCTTTAAAGTAGAGACACTACATACTGATATACACCTGAACATCAGCAGGAGAGGACTCTTTAAAGTAGAGACACTACATACTGATATACACCTGAACATCAGCAGGAGAGGAACTCTTTAAAGTAGGAGACACTACATACTGATATACACCTGAACATCAGCAGGAGAGGACTCTTTAAAGTAGAGACACTACATACTGATATACTACCTGAACATCAGCAGGAGAGGACTCTTTAAAGTAGAGACACTACATACTGATATACACCTGAACATCAGCAGGAGAGGACTCTTTAAAGTAGAGACACTAATACTGATATACACCTGAACATCAGCAGGAGAGGACTCTTTAAAGTAGAGACACTACATACTGATATACACCTGAACATCAGCAGGAGAGGACTCTTTAAAGTAGAGACACTACATACTGATATACACCTGAACATCAGCAGGAGAGGACTCTTTAAAGTAGAGACACTACACACTGATATACACCTGAACATCAGCAGGAGAGGACTCTTTAAAGTAGAGACACTACATACTGATATACACCTGAACACCAGCAGGAGAGGAACTCTTTAAAGTGGAGACACTACATACTGATATACACCTGAACATCATCAGGAGAGGACTCTTTAAAGTAGAGACACTACATACTGATATACAGCTGAACATCAGCAGGAGAGGACTCTTTAAAGTAGAGACACCACATACTGATATACTCCTGAACATCAGCAGTAGAGGACTCTTTAAAGTAGAGACACTACATACTGATATACACCTGAACATCAGCAGGAGAGGACTCTTTAAAGTAGAGACACTAGATACTGATATACACCTGAACATCAGCAGGAGAGGACTCTTTAAAGTAGAGACACTACATACTGATATACACCTGAACATCAGCAGGAGAGGACTCTTTAAAGTAGAGACACTACATACTGATATACAGCTGAACATCAGCAGGAGAGGACTCTTTAAAGTAGAGACACAAATACTGATATACTCCTGAACATCAGCAGTAGAGGACTCTTTAAAGTAGAGACACTACATACTGATATACACCTGAACATCAGCAGGAGAGGACTCTTTAAAGTAGAGACACTAGATACTGATATACACCTGAACATCAGCAGGAGAGGACTCTTTAAAGTAGAGACACTACATACTGATATACACCTGAACATCAGCAGGAGAGGACTCTTTAAAGTAGAGACACTACATACTGATATACACCTGAACATCAGCAGGAGAGGACTCTTTAAAGTAGAGACACTACATACTGATATACACCTGAACATCAGCAGGAGAGGACTCTTTAAAGTAGAGACACTACATACTGATATACACCTGAACATCAGCAGGAGAGGACTCTTTAAAGTAGAGACACTACATACTGATATACACCTGAACATCAGCAGGAGAGGACTCTTTAAAGTAAAGACACTACACACTGATATACACCTGAACACCAGCAGGAGAGGACTCTTTAAAGTAGAGACAATACATACTGATATACACCTGAACATCAGCAGGAGAGGACTCTTTAAAGTAGAGACACCACATACTGATATACACCTGAACATCAGCAGTAGAGGACTCTTTAAAGTAGAGACACTACATGCTGATATACACCTGAACATCAGCAGGAGAGGACTCTTTAAAGTAGAAACATTACATACTGATATACACCTGAACATCAGCAGGAGAGGACTTTTTAAAGTAGAGACACTACATACTGATATACACCTGAACACCAGCAGGAGAGAACTCTTTAAAGTGGAGACACTACATACTGATATACACCTGAACATCAGCAGGAGAGGACTCTTTAAAGTAGAGACACTACATACTGATATACTCCTGAACATCAGCAGTAGAGGACTCTTTAAAGTAGAGACACTACATACTGATATACACCTGAACATCAGCAGGAGAGGACTCTTTAAAGTAGAGACACTAGATACTGATATACACCTGAACATCAGCAGGAGAGGACTCTTTAAAGTAGAGACACTACATACTGATATACACCTGAACATCAGCAGGAGAGGACTCTTTAAAGTAGAGACACTACATACTGATATACAGCTGAACATCAGCAGGAGAGGACTCTTTAAAGTAGAGACACCACATACTGATATACTCCTGAACATCAGCAGTAGAGGACTCTTTAAAGTAGAGACACTACATACTGATATACACCTGAACATCAGCAGGAGAGGACTCTTTAAAGTAGAGACACTAGATACTGATATACACCTGAACATCAGCAGGAGAGGACTCTTTAAAGTAGAGACACTACATACTGATATACACCTGAACATCAGCAGGAGAGGACTCTTTAAAGTAGAGACACTACACACTGATATACACCTGAACATCAGCAGGAGAGGACTCTTTAAAGTAGAGACACTACATACTGATATACACCTGAACACCAGCAGGAGAGAACTCTTTAAAGTGGAGACACTACATACTGATATACACCTGAACATCAGCAGGAGAGGACTCTTTAAAGTAGAGACACTACATACTGATATACAGCTGAACATCAGCAGGAGAGGACTCTTTAAAGTAGAGACACCACATACTGATATACTACCTGAACATCAGCAGTAGAGGACTCTTTAAAGTAGAGACACTACATACTGATATACACCTGAACATCAGCAGGAGAGGACTCTTTAAAGTAGAGACACTAGATACTGATATACACCTGAACATCAGCAGGAGAGGACTCTTTAAAGTAGAGACACTACATACTGATATACACCTGAACATCAGCAGGAGAGGACTCTTTAAAGTAGAGACACTACACACTGATATACACCTGAACATCAGCAGGAGAGGACTCTTTAAAGTAGAGACACTACATACTGATATACACCTGAACATCAGCAGGAGAGGACTCTTTAAAGTAGAGACACTACATACTGATATACACCTGAACATCAGCAGGAGAGGACTCTTTAAAGTAGAGACACTACATACTGATATACACCTGAACATCAGCAGGAGAGGACTCTTTAAAGTAGAGACACTACATACTGATATACACCTGAACATCAGCAGGAGAGGACTCTTTAAAGTAGAGACACTACATACTGATATACACCTGAACATCAGCAGGAGAGGACTCTTTAAAGTAGAGACACTACATACTGACATACACCTGAACATCAGCAGGAGAGGACTCTTTAAAGTAAAGACACTACATACTGATATACACCTGAACACCAGCAGGAGAGGACTCTTTAAAGTAGAGACACTACATACTGATATACACCTGAACACCAGCAGGAGAGGACTCTTTAAAGTAGAGACACTACATACTGATATACACCTGAACATCAGCAGGAGAGGACTCTTTAAAGTAGAGACACCACATACTGATATACACCTGAACATCAGCAGGAGAGGACTCTTTAATGTAGAGACACTACACACTGATATACACCTGAACATCAGCAGGAGAGGACTCTTTAAAGTAGAGACACTACATACTGATATACACCTGAACAACAGCAGGAGAGGACTCTTTAAAGTATAGACACTACATACTGATATACACCTGAACATCAGCAGGAGAGGACTCTTTAAAGTAGAAACATTACATACTGATATACACCTGAACATCAGCAGGAGAGGACTCTTTAAAGTAGAAACACTACATACTGATATACACCTGAACATCAGCAGGAGAGGACTCTTTAAAGTAGAGACACTACATACTGATATACACCTGAACATCAGCAGGAGAGGACTCTTTAAAGTAGAGACACTACATACTGATATACACCTGAACACCAGCAGGAGAGAACTCTTTAAAGTGGAGACACTACATACTGATATACACCTGAACATCAGCAGGAGAGGACTCTTTAAAGTAGAGACACTACATACTGATATACAGCTGAACATCAGCAGGAGAGGACTCTTTAAAGTAGAGACACCACATACTGATATACACCTGAACATCAGCAGGAGAGGACTCTTTAAAGTAGAGACACTACATACTGATATACACCTGAACATCAGCAGGAGAGGACTCTTTAAAGTAGAGACACTAGATACTGATATACACCTGAACATCAGCAGGAGAGGACTCTTTAAAGTAGAGACACTACATACTGATATACACCTGAACATCAGCAGGAGAGGACTCTTTAAAGTAGAGACACTACACACTGATATACACCTGAACATCAGCAGGAGAGGACTCTTTAAAGTAGAGACACTACATACTGATATACACCTGAACATCAGCAGGAGAGGACTCTTTAAAGTAGAGACACTACATACTGATATACACCTGAACATCAGCAGGAGAGGACTCTTTAAAGTAGAGACACTAGATACTGATATACACCTGAACATCAGCAGGAGAGGACTCTTTAAAGTAGAGACACTACATACTGATATACACCTGAACATCAGCAGGAGAGGACTCTTTAAAGTAAACCCATATTCTATTCTATATCACCATGACGATGACTGTTAGGAGTTAAGGGGAGAGGCTGAGCGTCACCATGACGATGACTGTTAGGAGTTAAGGGCAGAGGCTGAGCGTCACCATGACGATGACTGTTAGGAGTTACGGCCCGTCCACACTACAGCGTCGACAGCGTCGAAAACTCCAATCTGCCCATTCACTTTCAATGGGGTGACGTCACGTAGCCTCGCTTTTTCGCCAAACTGAATTGTGGGTAGCAGAGCGGTCCGTCTCCGCCGTCTCCGCCGTCAGAAGTTGAACAATGTTCAACTTCTGACGCCGGAGTAGCCAGCGCCAGCCAATCAAATCCCGTTTCTGAAAATCTGACAGCTGAAGCCGTAGCCAATCAAACCGCGTCTAAGCTGGGAGAGATATCCCGCCGTTCATTTCTATATTTCAAAATAAGTCGGAGGAAAAACTAATTATCGCCGTAGCAACCACCCGGTGCTGTATGACCAGACCCTCCTCACCTACCGGGATACAAACCGGAGGAACCAGCATGGAGGGAGGTGGCAGAGACAGTGGGGAAACTGGTAGGTTTTCGCCTGTTTGGGGAGTTTATATATATATATTTATATATATATTTATATATATATATATTGCTCCCATAAAATCCCCGGGGTTTTTTGCTTTGTATGTCGGGGGCGGGAGATTCATGTGATTGGTTGTTGGTCGTGTTGCTTGAATAAAATCCCCAAGCTCCAGACACGCCCAGCTCCAAGCTTTTTTTGAAGCTGTAGTGAGGACGCTCCGTTAAGGGCAGAGGCTGAGCGTCACCATGACGATGGCTGTTAGGAGTTAAGGGGAGAGGCTGAGCGTCACCATGACGATGACTGTTAGGAGTTAAGGGGAGAGGCTGAGCGTCACCATGACGATGACTGTTAGGAGTTAAGGGGAGAGGCTGAGCGTCACCATGACGATGGCTGTTAGGAGTTAAGGGGAGAGGCTGAGCGTCACCATGACGATGGCTGTTAGGAGTTAAGGGGAGAGGCTGAGCGTCACCATGACGATGGCTGTTAGGAGTTAAGGGGAGAGGCTGAGCGTCACCATGACGATGGCTGTTAGGAGTTAAGGGGAGAGGCTGCGCGTCACCATGACGATGACTGTTAGGAGTTAAGGGGAGAGGCTGCGCGTCACCATGACGATGACTGTTAGGAGTTAAGGGGAGAGGCTGAGCGTCACCATGACGATGACTGTTAGGAGTTAAGGGGAGAGGCTGAGCGTCACCATGACGATGACTGTTAGGAGTTAAGGGGAGAGGCTGAGCGTCACCATGACGATGACTGTTAGGAGTTAAGGGGAGAGGCTGCGCGTCACCATGACGATGACTGTTAGGAGTTAAGGGGAGAGGCTGCGCGTCACCATGACGATGACTGTTAGGAGTTAAGGGGGAGGCTGAGCATCACCATGACGATGACTGTTAGGAGTTAAGGGAGAGGCTGAGCATCACCATGACGATGACTGTTAGGAGTTAAGGGAGAGGCTGAGCGTCACCATGACGATGACTGTTAGGAGTTAAGGGGAGAGGCTGCGCGTCACCATGACGATGACTGTTAGGAGTTAAGGGAGAGGCTGAGCATCACCATGACGATGACTGTTAGGAGTTAAGGGAGAGGCTGAGCGTCACCATGACGATGACTGTTAGGAGTTAAGGGAGAGGCTGAGCGTCACCATGACGATGACTGTTAGGAGTTAAGGGAGAGGCTGAGCGTCACCATGACGATGACTGTTAGGAGTTAAGGGCAGAGGCTGAGCGTCACCATGACGATGACTGTTAGAAGTTAAGCGGAGAGGCTGAGCGTCACCATGACGATGACTGTTAGGAGTTAAGGGAGAGGCTGAGCGTCACCATGACGATGACTGTTAGGAGTTAAGGGCAGAGGCTGAGCGTCACCATGAAATGTGCAAATTGACATAAAAATGAATAAAAGGGGAAAAAATGCTCCATGTTTTTTAGGCTGTAAACTTTAACTGTTATGTCAGCCAATAGACAGACAGTGTATCACTCTTCCTCGACATCAGCAGATCAAAGGCATCACAGACTTGAATGAATGTTAAATAAAGAATGCTGGAAATAACTGCATCTCCATTGGCCTGATGCTCTGCAGAGACCGCCTTCTGCATGTCGTGAGTTGCAGCTGATGCTTTAATGGCAATCGGCCATTTGACTCATCCAATAACCCACCTTCCAGTGATGCTCTAGTTTCTTCATGTTTTGTTTTTCCCCTCTTGCTCGCTCCGGACTGAAACTGTCTTTTCACCGACATCTCTTCACCTGCACTCGTGCATTCATTGCAATGGTGTCGGGTTACAGACGTGCTCCCCTTGTCACCTCTCACTCTCGCGTGTCAGCGGGTGCGCGGAGAACTGCGCACAGCAGCTGAGGCCCTCTGGGCGGGGCCCCCTGCGCAAGGCGGGGCCCCATGCGGCCTGCGTGATTGGCCTGTAGAGAGGGGCGGCCCTGAGTAGAAGTACAGTTACTCGTGTTTAAAAATACGATGGATACACGGATCGTGTTCGCATCAATGGCACGCAACGACTAAAGAATAATGATCACGCACCAAGTCAGGTTTCTGTGTGCACGGAGTGAGGAGTCTCAGACGGGCGTTTTGAATCATTTTAGTCAAGTTTGATTTTCATAAATCTCAAAGATTGCTTAGAAATTGTCGCACTGTGTGTCAGGGGCGGATCTACGGGGGGGGGGCAAGGGGGGGGCGGCTGCCACAGCAGACATGCAGCTGCCAGGGTTACAGTGGGTTGAAGAGGTCAGACCAGATAGCGTGGTGATATCCACAGATTCAGTGATTCGTGGATATATTCCTCCTGAAACCAAAAGAGATGAGGGTCCAGCAGCTGCTTTGATGGACTGGGCCCAGGAGTTCAAAACCTTTAACCTCAATCAGATCCGATCAGATTCTGAAATCCCATGTTTTGTGATCCAGGATCAAGTCGGAGAGTTTGTCCCTGGAGTTCAAAGCAATTCAGGATCAGCCGGATCCAGATTACGACTTTTCAAGATGACTAGATCCTGAATATCAGTGCTTTAATCCTACCGAGCGCCACCTAGTGGACATGAAGAATACTACAAGGAAGACGAGAGCCCACATTGCAGACACATCTATAATGTCTAATTATATTTTTACATTTGAAAGGTGATGGACTTTATTTTTACTGAAGATATTTTTTCTTTAATCTAAATTACATTTGAGATTGACAATCTTTGTTGTGATACTGTTATGAGCATAAACATTTATGTCATCAACATTTGGTTGAAAACTAAATAGGCCACACGTGAGCATAAATGAAAAATAAAATGTATTCCCATGAAGGCGAAACATGGTGTATTATTTCAGTTAACAAACGTTGCCATCTCATTTAAATTGAAACATGTTTTTAAATAAATGGTGCAGTACATGTTGCTCTGTAATCCACTGGAGACCCAGGATAATCCAGTTCTTTGGGATCAAACTGATCCCAACCCTGTGCTGTCGGTTTGAAGATCTGATCCAGATTAAAGCTTGGACTGGGTTTCCTGATCTGATCGGATATCAAAGAGATCCTAATCCTGTTCTTTGGTTTTTAACTCCCCAAAATCCAGATCTGATCAGATAGGGATTAGAGGTGTTGAACTCCTGGGCCCTGGGCAGCAGACAACTAGCTCCGGCCATTTCGTCATAATAGTTAGTTATGTTAATTCCATTCAAAACAAATACATTTAATTTCTTATCTTGCATAGTTTGTGCAAATAATTAAACCAAAGTAAAGCGTTGTTATTAATATTTATAAGCTTATATAGTTTCATAGAAATGTTTATTCTTCAGGGTTGGATACACATTATATAAACATAGCTCTCAGCGACGCAGTAACGTGTCCCGCACGTCCTATCCGTCCCACGTGTGTCTTGTTGCACCTGGTCCCCCTAATGCTATGATCAAAATGCAAACCCATTCAAATAGATGTGAAATTACTAAATGAAAACCTGACCAATGACAGCTTGAGTTACGAAAACCTCATAACACTAATTAATAATGAAGATTAAAAGACCAATTTAAAAGTGGATGTCGCTAATTAAACTTTACATTTAATAAATATAAATTAAAAAAACCCAAAAACAATCAAATGAATACAAATAAACCCAACAATGAAAATAACAAAATAACAAAATAAATACATATGAGAATATTAAAGATTAAAAGATATTATTATTAATATATTATTAAATGAAAAAGAGATGTCGCTAATAAAACTTATAACATTGATAAAAACAAATAGAAACCTATACGACTATAAAATAATTAAATAACAATAAAAAACCTAAAATATTAATAAACCAAACAATATAAAAATAAATAATATAATAACGATTAAAAGAACAATTGAAAGGAATATAAAATAAATACATATAAATGAAGACCTAAAAAACCTATAAAACAAGAATAATAAAAATAATTAAATACATATTGAGAATAATAAGGATTTAAAGAACACTTAAAAGGGGAATGTAGTTGTTAAAACCTTCACTTGTACTTCTTTCTATGTAATAAAAGTGTAAAAGGCTCTCGACCGGCCCACTTCGGTACCGCTAGTAAATGGCGGGGGGGGGGAGCTGTTCCCCTCCTTTAAATGCTAACCTAAAATAAATAAATAATAATAATACTAAAGATTAAAAGAACAAATTAAGACCTAAAAAAAACTATAAAATACATGAAAAAATACCAAATAAAAATAAATGTATATTGAGATTAATAAAGGGCTCTTAAAAGGGGGATGTAGTTATTAAAACCTGTACTTCTTTCTATGCAATGAGCGCGCGTGCTGTTCTCCTCCCGACCTCCAGGTGGCGGAAGTCTTTGATCGTAATCTGTCCAGAAATAGAGCGGATCGGAAGTGACGCGGCTTCCATTGAGTTCTCGGCCGGCGGCGGGATTCCTCCTTGTTGTTGTTTTTTAACGGGAACATTATTCAGTGTTTTAGTCTCTAAAGCTCCAGAAAAACCTCCAGACTTTCAGGTGAACTCTTCAATAAGGTTTATGCTACTCGATTATCAGAGTGAACTCGAGCAGAAGTTGATATAAAAGCCTGATTATAAGCATGTGTGGTTAGCTCCGATGCTAATAAGCTAATTAGCTGCTAAACGCTATCGTTAGCTTTAGCTCGTTTTTAATGTTTATTATTTGATTTTAACTAACATTAACTTTGGGTTTAAGTTAAAGTACTAAAACATATGGTAATAAAGGTGAACATAAGCTAACAGGCTGTTTAAAAGTTAACATTTCCACCGGTTTAATGTGTAGCTACATGCTAACCAGCTCCGGTCTGTTTGGTTAGCTCTACTAGTTTGTGCTTCAAATGAATGAAGACCGATCATTAATTAGGATAATATGAAGTTCTGTAATAAAATGGTTAGAACATGTGAAAAAAATAAGCGAACAGTGGTGTGAATTTTCCATAAGAAAATATGAAAAATAAATATCTGTAAAATGAATTAAAACGCAAACATATGATGAATATAGAACCCGATGTATTGCTGTAAGTTAGACCAGCCGATAAAGGAAACAGGATATTAGAAGATGAGAACATTTTTTAAAGCGAATTACGATAAATATTCACCACGGTTTGAACCTTTATAATTTTTAAAAAATCAATTAAAATATGTGAAACTTTAAGAATGTAAAAAAATATTTGGAAAAAATTCTGAATTTTCCAAAAGAATATCGGAATAATTTAAAATATGGAAAAGCTAAGCTCAGGTCTGTTTGTTTGTGTTTCAAATAAATGAAGATAATAATTAAGTAAGTTAATGTTCTGTAATACAATGTTTAGTAAATGTGAGAAAAAAACAAAAATATCTGAAGTGTTTAAAAAGTATTCAAAAACAAAAGTTTTACTGATGTTAACATTTCCTTTTTGGAAATAAACTGAGTTACAGCAATTAGATTAAATAATATTGAGTACAAAGAGCACACATAAAAACACACCGCAGCATTAAAGATTAAAGTAACTGCAGAATGACAGTAAATACTCTAATTAATATGTATATATTTCACATCTTTCTTGATACAGGTGTCAGGCGGTGCTCAGCGAATCAGCTGCCAGTGTGTTTATTGCACACCGGTGTTATATGATGGTGCTTATTTAAATAGCCAATTAAAGCACAAACAGTAGACCCACACGTTGCGTATAACTATAAGCACAAGTACATAACTATAACATAACTCTGTGCACCATGCTCAACAAGTCAATATATAAGACTGAGACGTTTTGTTGTTTTTTAATATAGATTTCCGTGTGTTTTCTAGTCCAATGGGAGACAGCGATGACGAGTTCGACCGGAGGAGGCGGGACAAGTTCAGGAGAGAGAGGAGTGACATGGAGCGATCGAGGGAGCGAGAAGAGAGGAGGCGGGACGACTGGCCCGACAGGTAAACTCACCTGAGACTGACTGACAGGTAAACTCACCTGAGACTGACTGACAGGTAAACTCACCTGAGGCTGACTGACAGGTAAACTCACCTGAGACTGACTGACAGGTAAACTCACCTGAGACTGACTGACAGGTAAACTCACCTGAGGCTGACTGACAGGTAAACTCACCTGAGGCTGACTGACTGACTGACAGGTAAACTCACCTGAGGCTGACTGACAGGTAAACTCACCTGAGACTGACTGACAGGTAAACTCACCTGAGACTGACTGACAGGTAAACTCACCTGAGGCTGACTGACTGACTGACAGGTAAACTCACCTGAGGCTGACTGACAGGTAAACTCACCTGAGACTGACTGACAGGTAAACTCACCTGAGACTGACTGACAGGTAAACTCACCTGAGGCTGACTGACTGACTGACAGGTAAACTCACCTGAGGCTGACTGACAGGTAAACTCACCTGAGACTGACTGACAGGTAAACTCACCTGAGGCTGACTGACTGACTGACAGGTAAACTCACCTGAGACTGACTGACAGGTAAACTCACCTGAGACTGACTGAGTGACTGACAGGTAAACTCACCTGAGACTGACTGACAGGTAAACTCACCTGAGACTGACTGACAGGTAAACTCACCTGAGGCTGACTGACAGGTAAACTCACCTGAGGCTGACTGACAGGTAAACTCACCTGAGGCTGACTGACTGACAGGTAAACTCACCTGAGGCTGACTGACTGACAGGTAAACTCACCTGAGGCTGACTGACTGACAGGTAAACTCACCTGAGGCTGACTGACAGGTAAACTTACGTGTGTGTGTGTGTGTGTGTGTGTGTGTGTGTGTGTGTGTGTGTGTGTGTGTGTGTGTGTGTGTGTGTGTGTGTGTGTGTGTGTGTGTGTGTGTGTGTGTAGAGACTGGGAGCGAGGCAGAGAGAGGAGGAGGGATTACGATCGCGGTCGCAGAGAGAGGTTTTCTCCGCCCCGACACATCAGCCCTCAGCACAAACGCATGAGGAGAGACTGGTGAGTGTTTCATTGCTACATCTGACATCAGCGGGTCACTCACACACACACACACACACACACTCACAGGTTCACACACAGGTTCACACACACACACACAGGTTCACACACACACACACACAGGTTCACACGGAACGCAAATACTATGCAGTGAGTTGGAGTAGGGCTGGGCGATTTTTTCGGTTTTCACGATTAATTTGCATTTTTACTTTCCTACGGTTTGTGAAACGGCTGAACCGAAAAATCGCGATTTTAAAACATTTCTAGACTCCGCAGACTTGTTTTGCTTTAAGGGACTCCGTAGTACTCTCTCACTTTCCAGAACGCGCACGAAGCTCAGCCACATCGCCTGTGACTACCGGCTCTGCTGTTGTTATGCTGTGTTCGTTGTTGAGCATAACAGAGGACTCAGACATTGCACATTACATATATAACTAAACACGCCTTTCCTCCTCCTTATCTCTCTCATGACTTTTCATTTAATATGGGTTTGAACTGTGATCAATACTCAAGACAGGAACAACGTCACGGCTGGTTTCATTTCTGGTAGTTCCGGTTGTTGTCTCATGCTACCCACGTCTGTAAACAAACGTATTCAAATAAACTGTACCTTCATTTAATATTCAGCAATAATAATATCTCGACGTCTATACAGTGTTGTAGTGTTGAAATCAGTGGGTTACGGTGTCATATCGCTGCTAAATTCACCTCTATAGTAAATGGTATATTAGCCACATGCTAAATGCTAACCGGAGATGAAGGATTTTCAGAATAAAAGCTTAACTGCGCACGAGAACTTCTGTTTTTTCAGTATAAAACAGCATTTAAACTGACGGTATGTTTAAGGTGCTTTATGCCATCAAAACATTGATTTTAATTGATAACACTGTGCGCATGTGCAGAGCTGCAGATCGGGTAGTCACATAGCCTACTGCAATCACACTCACCGCTTCACCGACAGACGTACCATAAAAATGTCCACGAACACAGATGCAGAACTCATTCCTAAGAAAGGTGCTACTTCAGTCGTATGGAAGCGGTTCGGGTGCAAGCGGTCATACACAGAACAAACAGCTGTTCTGTGTGAGGTCTGTGGAAAGACAACTTCCTAGAAAGTTAAAGGGATGTTATTTTGTTTGAGGGTATTTTTTTATTATTCATTTCATTATCATTATTTATTATTTGTTGTATTTCATTTTACAAGTTTTTTCAGGGATGGCCTACAAGAGATTTTTTTCCCAGTTTGATTTAAAAAAAATCTCTGCACATTAATGACAGCCAAGTGCCGTGGTGCTGTTTTTATTTTATTTTTGTTATTCTTGAACAACTGATTTGTTCACATGGGCCTAGACTACTTGGTAATCTCATTTATTTTTATTGTGTTAATAAAGAAAATATGTATTTAAATGTTGCCTTGGTCTGGTTTGTTTAGAAAAAAACAGAATAAATCGAGGTTTAAATCGAAAATTGCCCATTAGTTAGAAAAAAATCGACGTTTTTATTTTAGGCCAAATCGCCCAGCCCTAAGTTGGAGTAGTCAGGGTGTCCGCGGGGTCTTAAAAAGTATTAAAAGTTGATAAATCAATTTAGCGAAAATTAAGGCTATTAAAAAGTATTAAACGGCATTTCCCAAGGTATTAAGAAGGTCCTCAGCAACGACAACATGACACCCTTTAATTTACTGAAACAACATGTCGGGAAACCCCCTCAAGTTGGCCCCATGCAAAGCGTGCCATAAAATGCTGCTTCTTATTTTAAATGTCGTTGCCTTGCTCCGCTCTGTGGGGGGGGGGGGGGGGGGGGGGGCGTTTATCTGCTGGTGGACTACCTGAGAGACATACAGCAGGAGAACACGCCGTCCACCGCGGAGAATAAACAGAAGGGCGACCATGACAACCATGCTCCGGGGTCTTCTTTGCTGCTTTTGGTGTATTTTGTGGCGGCAGCAGCGCCACTTACAGGCCTGGCATATGTACTACAGCGTTTCCAGCATTTCCAGCGGTCGAGTGTGAACGGACGCGTTAATGAATCGAATGCGTGTGAACGGAAGACTTTTTTGCGTATGCGTTTTACTGTATGCGTCCTCGTGGGGCCGGGGTCTAAGCCAAACTATATCCGGTCACAGAGATCTGCTATTTTAAAGTAAGGTCAACACATATCGACCCTAAATAGAGTCTATATTAAGAACGAGAAAAGTCTTGAGGGTGATGACGTCAGAGCATCGTCCTCTGTGCCGGGCTTAGCCCCGGACAGCCCCAGCCCAATTTAACCCCTGGGTATTTGTGAGGGAGCTCCTATATGGCATTACCGCTGAAGCTCATGAAGTTTAATATTTCATATTTCAAAGTGTTGTCAATTGTTTTGTTTATTGGTCAAATACTGGTTTCTACTGGTTTCTACTGGTTTCTACTGGTTTCTGAGGAGTTTTACTGGAGTGAAAGAGCACAGAAGCAACAAAGCAGCATGCTGCATTAAACCTGACCTTCACAGAGAGGGTGAAGGTCATGTGGAGAGGAGGCTTCAGGAGTCTGTCTGCACTCTGTTTAGTTGAGCTGTCTTACAATCAATAGTAAATGTGAGATAAAGTGTGTCGCCAAGGTAACCGGTTAGAACTCGAAGTTGCGATGAGGTCTTAAAATGTATGGAAAGGGTCTTAAAAAAGGTCTTAAAAGGTATTACATTTGACTTCAGGATTCCTGCATATACCCTGAGTAGTGGAAGTATTAGTATTGGTAATAATAGTGTATAAAAGTAGTGATTTTATTGATGCGAGAGCTTAGTGAACCTGGATATGGGACACGGTGGATCTAATGTCCATAACATTATAAATAGCAGCCTCGAGTCCGGGTCTGTGGCAGTTTATTTCAAACAAGCGTTTGTGGCACCCCTGATTTAAGACCTAATCTGGACACTTCTGTCCAGATTCTCTAATTACAGACCCATCTCGAAGCTTCCCTTTTATTTCAACAAATATTGGAGAAAACCGAACTCTGACCGCTGCAGTCTTTTATTCATGCACACAATATCTTTATGTTTCAGTCCGGTGTTAAAGCGCTGCACAGCACTGAGTCTGCCCCTCTGAGGGTGTTCAATGACCGCCTGGTCTCTGCAGACTCTGGTGACTCTGCCATCCTTATGCTCTCAGACCTCACAGCTGCCTTCGATGCGATGGACCACTCCATCCTTATCTCTGGTCTCGAGCACTGTGTGGGTATCAGCGGCGCTGCCTTAGAGTGGCTCAGGTCCTATCTGTCCCAGAGATCCTCCTCTGTTACGCTTGGTGACTTTGCATCCTCTTCTGCCCCCCATCCTGTGGAGTTCCCCAAGGTTCTATTTTGGGGCCTCTGTTCTTTATAGCTTCTCCCCCTTGGACCGATTTTTAGAGAACATGGCGTCTCCTGCCTCCTTTATGCGGACGACTCCCACTTATACCTACCTTTAAAACACCCACCAGCTCTCCGATGCCCCTGGTGTCTCAAAGGCCCGGATGGCGCTAAAGCTTTTAAATATAAATGAGGGCAAAACGGAGGTGATTGTGTTCGGACCAAATGCTGAAGTCCCTTCCATTGCCCTGGGTTCCCTGCGTCGTGCGTCTGCAAAACCCACGGTCCCTAATCTGGGCGTCAACATCGACGGTGCTTTTAAATTGGATAAACAGATCAACTGGTTCAGTCCAGTTCTGATCACTTGAGGCTGAAATGAAACCGGTTCGGTCCTTGTTAGACTTTGAGCGTGTAACTCATGCCTTTGTTTCTACGCGTCTAGGTTACGCTGCGGCTCGGCTGCTCACAGGAACACGCGAGCATGAGCACATCACACCTCCACTGGCTTCCCGTCCATTTAGAGTTCATTTTAAGATGTTCTTGTTTGTTTTTAAATGGCTGAATGGGCTGGCCCCCCAGTACCTCTCAGACCTCCTACAGGTGGACGCCCCCTCAGCAGCTGCTGCCGGTAGTCCCTAAAACAAGGTAAAAGACCAGGGAGACCGAGCCAGCGGTAGCCCCCAGGCTTTGGAACGCCCCCCCCCCCCACACGTGTCAAATTGTCGCCCACCCTCCAAACTTTTAAGACCCACCTCTTTCCCCTCGCTTTCGAGTCAGTCTGAGCTCCACCTGTTCTATGCTTTTAGTGTCTGTGCCTTTTATCTATTATTGTGATATTATATTTTATTATGTTATGTTTGCTCTGAAGCACTTTGGTGAACCCTCTGTTTTTATGTGCTATAGAAATAAAGTGGATTGGATTGTTGTTGAAATGTAGTAATAATAATAATATTGCATATCTCAGGGATGACCACCGGGGGGAGCCGTACCGCTACGACATGCCGTACGGAGGAGGAGGAGGAGGGGGGGGAGGAGGAGGAGGAGGTGGTGGGGGCGGGGGCGGGGCTCCGTTCCAGGGGGCGGGGCCTCAGGGCTGGCACCCCGACCTCCCTCACCTTCACCCGCACCACGGTGGGCACCCTCTGCAGGGCAGGTGAGAATAAATCCCACAATGCACTCTGTTGTTTACATATAATAATAATAATAATTAATTGCTTTTTCAAGAGCTCAAAGCGCTCTGGATACACATTACACGTATTGGACACGTGGCAACACTGTGGCCCACGCCCCTCTGAAGGAACACTCATTTATTTGATACGGAAATATAGTTTTTAATCATGTTTTTATGATTTCTTTAAAGTGTCTTTGAGTTTCTAGAAAAGCGCTCTATAAACAAAATGCATTATTATTTGTTTATCTTGTTGTCATACATCACAAATAAATAAACAGGATGTGTCTCAGGTTGGGGATGATGGACCCGGACCTCCCTCCTCCCGGACCCCCCACCATGAGGAGCTTCAAGGTACAATCCAAACCACTATGGATTATAATACTGTATATATCTCTTTATATGAATGTTCCAGGAAATAATATTTAATATTTTCTCTAAATATATTTTGTGCAGAAATAAAATATAAGACAATGTGCAGATATAATTATTAAATATTATAAAGATTGTGCTGGGAATAATTATTACAGAAAGTAATAATAAATAATGTATTTTTTGAACATATTCTGTATTCACATTTTGCAGAATAAAAATTAGAGGTTTGCCGAGAATAATAATCCATATATAATAGTATTAATAGATGCATGTGTGTGCAGGATGTATAATATAACAGTGTGTGTGTGTGTGTGTGTGTGTGAGATGTATAATATAATGGTGTGTGTGCAGGATCTATAATATAACAGTGTGTGTGTGTGTGTGTGTAGGATGTATAATATAACAGGGGGTGTGTGTGTGTGTAGGATGTATAATATAATGGGGGGTGTAGGATGTATAATATAATGGTGTGTGTGTAGGATGTATAATATAATGGTGTGTGTGTAGGATGTATAATATAACAGGGTGTGTGTGTAGGATGTATAATATAACGGGGTGTGTGTAGGATGTATAATATAATGGTGTGTGTGTAGGATGTATAATATAACAGGGTGTGTGTGTGTGTGTGTGTGTGTGTGTGTGTGTGTGTGTGTGTGTGTGTGTGTGTGTAGGATGTATAATATAATGGGGTGTGTGTAGGATGTATAATATAACAGGGGGGGTGTGTGTGTGTAGGATGTATAATATAATGGGGTGTGTGTGTGTGTAGGATGTATAATATGACGGGGGGGGGGGGGGTGTGTGTGTGTAGGATGTATAATATAACGGGGTGTGTGTAGGATGTATAATATAACAGGGGGGGTGTGTGTGTGTGTAGGGTGTATAATATAATGGGGTGTGTGTGTGTAGGATGTATAATATGACGGGGGGGGTGTGTGTGTGTAGGATGTATAATATAACAGGGTGTGTGTAGGATGTATAATATAACAGGGGGGGTGTGTGTGTGTAGGATGTATAATATAATGGGGTGTGTGTGTGTAGGATGTATAATATGACGGGGGGGGTGTGTGTGTGTAGGATGTATAATATAACTGTGTGTGTGTGTGTGTGTGTGTGTGTGTGTGTGTGTGTGTGTGTGCAGGAGTTCCTGCTGAGCATGGAGGACAGTGTGGACGAGACGGAGTCGGTGAAGCGCTATAATCAGTACAAGCTGGACTTCAGACGGCAGCAGCTGCAGGACTTCTTCCTTCAGCACAAAGACCACGAGTGGTTCCGGTCCAAGTTTCACCCCGATGACATCACAGCGAAGAGGGCGGAGTCTCTGAACGCCTTGAAGACGAGGCTGAGCGTCTTCCTGTTCCTGCTGGACAACAGCTGGCTGGACAGCCTGACGCTGGACATGGAGCAGGCGCCCGCCATCATCAAGCTGCTGGACGCAGGTACGCTCCAGAGCGGAGAAAGAGTGGCTTGGAGGGTCCAGCTATCGAGCGGTGCATCGTTAAGGTTTTAACGGTACTACTACTTTATCGACCCGGTCCTTTAACGGTACTCTTATCGGTTCTTTGAGAACATAATAAGGTGAACTAACTTAACAAATTGTGAGCAAAACTAACATTGCTTTTTATTTAAATGAAAAACATAATCTCCCGTCTGGGTTGGAACGATAAAAAATACAAAAGATACACGCATTAGAAACGGGTTGGCGAAACTAAAACTGCAATATAATGTTTGTAGCAATAATACACACGACATGTTTTAGATGTCTCCAGTGCCGATAAAAAGAACGATAACGTCGGAGCTTAACGGTACCACGGCCTTTAATAATTCAGCCCGGTACCCGTCCCTACGGGTGACGTGTTCACCCTGAAGGAAGCTGCTGCTCCCTCCACAAGAAGCAACACATCATGTCCGTGGAAAGCGAACCTGTTTGATGAACGCACGTTCTGTTCAGCCGGATAATCTCCACGTCCACTTTTATAATGTTCGAATCATAAATCTAGTGTCCAGAAGCTACATGCTAACGTGATGCTACAAAGGAGCTGCAGCGAGTCCAGCAGCACGACTTCAACGTCACGCCGACTCAGATCCAGATTCAAACACTCAGATTCTAGATGGAACGAGTTGAAGCGTTTGTCTGAACTAGTGTTGTCACGATACCAACATTTTGGTTTCGATACCGATACCAAGTCAAGAATTGCGATTCCGATTCTTTTTCGATACTTTTCTTAAAAAAAGGGAAACACGGAATATCGGCTTTAAAATTAGGAATAACAGATGATGTTAGCAGTCAGAACAACTAAAGCAGCAGTGTTACTAAGAACAGAAACGCCAAAGAGTCACATCTAATAGAAATATATATAAAAGCATTTATTTTAATTGTGTAGCAGTGAGTTTAACATTTTGGCAGCACTGTTGAGCATTTTGAAAATGTATTTTCATGCCTCTGTGCAAGGCTTAGTCTTTCTATCTTTATGGCCACTGGTGTAAAGTAACTAAATTCATAAACTCAAGTACTACTTGGGTACAATTTTGAGATACTTGTACTTTATTTAAGTATTTCAATGTTTCTTTTGCTACTTTGTACTTCTAATCCACTACAGTTCAGAGGTACATGGTGTACTTTTCCTCCACTACATGTATTAATCCCTTTAGTTACTTCACAGATGTGGAGGAATGATGTGAAATATAATCAAGTGTTAAATCAGACTTTAGTTTCACCTGGAGTAAATCCACCAGCTACCCTGCAGCCTACAAAGTACTTCAGACTAGCTGCTCCTCCACCAGCTACCCTGCAGCCTACAAAGTACTTCAGACTAGCTGCACCTTCACCAGCTACCCTGCAGTCTACAAAGTACTTCAGACTAGCTGCACCTTCACCAGCTACCCTGCAGTCTACAAAGTACTTCAGACTAGCTGCACCTTCACCAGCTACCCTGCAGTCTACAAAGTACTTCAGACTAGCTGCACCTCCACCAGCTACCCTGCAGTCTACAAAGTACTTCAGACTAGCTGCACCTTCACCAGCTACCCTGCAGTCTACAAAGTACTTCAGACTAGCTGCACCTCCACCAGCTACCCTGCAGTCTACAAAGTACTTCAGACTAGCTGCACCTTCACCAGCTACCCTGCAGTCTACAAAGTACTTCAGACTAGCTGCACCTTCACCAGCTACCCTGCAGTCTACAAAGCCATTCAGACTAGCTGCACCTTCACCAGCTACCCTGCAGTCTACAAAGTACTTCAGACTAGCTGCACCTCCTCCAGCTACCCTGCAGTCTACAAAGTACTTCAGACTAGCTGCTCCTTCACCAGCTACCCTGCAGTCTACAAAGTACTTCAGACTAGCTGCACCTCCTCCAGCTACCCTGCAGTCTACAAAGTACTTCAGACTAGCTGCACCTCCACCAGCTACCCTGCAGTCTACAAAGTACTTCAGACTAGCTGCACCTCCACCAGCTTTGAGAACACTTTCATGATCAATCATTATAAAACACATCATATATATTATTCTGAAATGGACCAATCTGCACAATGACTACTTTTACTGTCGCTACTTTAATACTTTTACTTGAGGAACATTTTGAATGCAGTACTTTTACTGTAACAGAGTATTCTACACTCTGGTGCTTCTAGTACAAGACCTGAGTACTTCTACTTTTACTGTCGCTACTTTAACTATATTTTGATGATAATACTTTTGTACTTTTATTTGAGGAACATTTTGATTGCAGGATTGTTCCAACATTCTGATACTTCTACTTTAACTCAAGTACAAGACCCGGGTACTTCTACTTTTACTCAAGTACAAGATATATACTTATACCACCTCCGTTTATAGCCTATGAAAGAAACTAATAGAAAACGAAGGCTAAAGCTAACGTTAGCAGATAGTGATGCTAGTTTGCTAGTTAAGTTTGCTCAACGATAATATTGCGACAGAAACACTTTTCAGTGCACATCACGCTCTGCCGCTCCGACAGGGAGCTCTGCTCTGAACACCTGAACGGCCCGTTCACAGACTTCTGGCGTCTTTTTTGTCAACAAGCCGAGGCGCAACGGCAGTTGCACTCCCACTTGCAGCCATGCTTCTCGTTTTCTCACATGCTCTGGCAGCTAGCGCGTGGCCGCGTGCACGAGAGAGGGGAGGGACTTAGAGCGTGCTTGAGAGGAGCGGGACTGCAGGCACGGCTGCAGTGCAGGGAGTGGAAGCAGAGCGCTGAACACACACGGCTCTTATTAAAACGGCGCTTTTTCACGGGAGTACTTTTCCCCGTCATTCTTAAAGTACCGATACTAATGAAACGGAGGAATCGTACCGTTTTTAACGAAAGGGTATCGCGGTACCTTTCAAGTATCGGTACACCGTGCAACACTAGTCTGAACACTTTGCAGGAGGCAGGGACTTGCTTCCAAGCAGAACAGAAACTAACTCAGAGGAGTGTTCACACGTTCGGCGTAATGACGTACAACGGCCTCCATGACTTCTGTAGTCCTGTTCAGCCGCTTGGTAACAACCATCGCTTCTCAGACACGTCCACTCTTCAGAAGTCACAGTGGGGTCACTGCTGGTGGATTAATGAGTAGAACAAAACGTGATCCGTCTCTTCGCTGCGTCTCTCAGACCTGAGTTCAGATGGTTTCCTAAACCCTACGGAGAGATCCCATTGGCTCCGAGACAGGAAACAGGAAGTGGAGACATGCTGACTCACCTCCTGGTTTTAGGACGCGTCACTGCTCCGCTCTATTTGGAAAAACATGTCCAAAAATTAAATATAAAAGTATTCAAAAAATGTAATGAAACATGTCGAAAGATAAATGTGGAAGAATGTTAAACGGAAATATAAAACATTTAAATATTAAATGGAATAAGACATAAATGTTGTGAGATATATCGACAGGCAGGCAGGTGGAGGCTTGCAGGGTTTTGAAGGTAGTGTCTTAAAAAAGTCCTACAATTATATGAAACATTTCTTTACAAATATGAAATGTAAAGTTTAGAAAACTATCTAAAAATAGTCAACAAAAATAATAATAAAAATCCTAAAATATGTTAATGGTGTCCAAATGTTGTAAAAAATTTCCAGAAAAGAAGTTAACTTTTTATGTGAAAAATGTTTTAGAAATAAGGTGCAGAAATGATATAAAGATCTCTTTGGAGCAACATAATATAAAATAAATACATTTTTATTAAAACAAGTACCGGTAAGTAAAAACAAATAACAGAGGGTTAAAAAAAAACATACAAATACGGAAGCAGCTGGTTTACAGAAACGCCTCAAGGGTTTGTGGCTGTTGGAGAACTCTCCCTGGTCCCGGCTGAGCTTCAGCCTCAGGATCCATGTGTCTGTGATCCTCTCCAGAAGGATGCAGTCAAAACTAAAAAAGAGAATTTGTTGGTATTTTTCTCAAAATCAATTTTTTTTGACTTTTTTCTCAAAATCTCAAAAATATGTGTGTCGCAGCTGCAGCAGCAGTCTGCTCTGCACGCAGGCTTCCTCCAAGTTTACAGTAACACAAACTGGTGGTGTGACCAATGACCATTTACAATTATTAATAAAATTACTATTATTAGCATATATATATTTATATATATTTTGGTTGAAACTAAAATAATAAAAAATATATATAAATAAAATCGATTTTTAAAAATAATATTCGATTATTGAGACTGTATCAAATAATCGCTGGCATCCCTAATAGAAAGCAGTATTCAATGTTTACTTCAGATTAGCTCCACGTCAGAAATAAGCATGCTTGATGTCTCTCTCCATAGAGGCTGAGTCATCATGTTCATCACATAGCTATCATCTGCCTCAAACAGTCCTGATGCTCTTCTATCACACATCCTGTCATGCTCACAGCTACAGCTGATAGCCTTGATAGCATGCTGCTCTCATGTTCACAGCTGCAGCTGGGATACCTTTGTTAGCATGCTGCTCTCATGTTCACAGCTACAGATGATACCTTTGTTATCATGTGACTCATGTTCACAGCTACAGTTGATAGCCTTGATAGCATGCTGCTCTCATGTTCACAGCTACAGTTGATACCTTTGTTATCATGTGACTCATGTTCACAGCTGCAGTTGATAGCCTTGATAGCATGCCGCTCTCATGTTCACAGCTACAGTTGATAGCCTTGATAGTATGCTACTCTCATGTTCACAGCTACAGTTGATAGCCTTGATAGCATGCCGCTCTCATGTTCACAGCTACAGTTGATAGCCTTGATAGCATGCCGCTCTCATGTTCACAGCTGCAGCTGATAGCCTTGATAGCATGCTGCTCTCAGGTTCACAGCTGCAGTTGATAGCCTTGAAAGCATGCTACTCATGTTCACAGCTACAGTTGATAGCCTTGATAGCATGCTACTCTCATGTTCACAGCTACAGTTGATAGCCTTGATAGCATGCTACTCATGTTCACAGCTACAGCTGATAGCCTTGATAGCATGCTACTCTCATGTTCACAGCTACAGTTGATAGCCTTGATAGGATGCTACTCTCATGTTCACAGCTGCAGCTGATAGCCTTGATAGCATGCTGCTCTCATGTTCACAGCTACAGTTGATAGCCTTGATAGGATGCTCTCATGTTCACAGCTACAGTTGATAGCCTTGATAGGATGCTACTCTCATG